>NC_140934.1:62618417-62828417 GCF_014529385.1 Adiantum capillus-veneris
TGACTCATTTGATGCTATCCACCCTGTCACCTTTTGTTGTTGTGGTTGAACCGGTGTTTCATGTATCCAAACTGGGTCTTTGACTTGGATGTGCTCTTTGGATACCAACACTTGGTTGACATTCTTCGGCTTCTTCTGGATGCTTTTTTGTGATGGAAACTTTGGTTGATAGACTTTTTGCTTTGGTTTCCATTGCATTGTTGATGGTGTGGCTCTTGATGTAGAGGCTTTGCTTGAGCTTTGATGTGGGCTTGTCGAAGGTAAAACTGACTTGCGAGGATTATCTTCTTCTTTTAGTTTGGCCTTACCTTTCTCTGCTGTAGAAGGTTGTGTCTTTTTTGTTGATGTCTCTTGGACCGTCTTTGTTGTTGTTGTTGATGCTTTTTGTTGTCGAAAGAAGATGTTCCTCCAGCTTTCTATCAGGACCACAGACTCTCTTTGATATGATGGGAGTTGATTATGTGGAAAGTATCTTTATACTCCCTGGTACTCAATTTGAGTACAGCTTCTGCCACTCCAAAGCTAGGAACCGGCATTTTTGAACTTGTGTAAACTGTTTCTTCTAGCTCATTGATTGGTGGCTTTCCCATCAGGATCCACATTCCATAAGTCATTAGATTATTTGTTGCTTCTGGATCTGTCACAGTTGAACATGTTATTCTGAGTCATGTTTTTCCGCATATGCTGAATTTGATTATCGTAGGAGATAGTCCATCTTCTTCCTTGTCCCTGTTCTTCTTTTGATCTTGTGTTTGTTGAAGATTTTCCGTTGAACTTGGAATCTTTTATCCTTCATCTACTTTCATTTGCACTTTTTCTGGAGTCGGCTTCTTTGAAACAGCTTTTGTTGTTTCTTCAGGTATGTCAATAATGACATATTCATGTGGTTTCTCTCCTTCCTTCATTTTCAATTTTGCCTCATGCTCCAGGATGTAGCTTTGTTTCTTGCTTTTTCTTCTTTCACACTCACAAACTTCATTAGCTTCTTTCAACACTTTCAACATAAAACATGAAACTAGGTCGTAGCCTTCTTCATTACAAAACTTGGTTGGAGTTAGCTCATTTACACACACATCCAAGGTTGCCAATATTTGAGTCCATCCAAATGGTTCAAATAACTCCTCTAGAAATGGTTCCGGTATGTAAGCTTCATCGTCCATTGATCTTTCTAGGATGCAATCCTCCTTCACTGAGCTTCCACACTTCGAAGCACCACACATCCAAAGTTCTTGTTTGGTTTATAGCCACGTAGGTATCTCTTTCCCATTGACTATAGTAGATTCAATTTATTCTAAAGGAGTTCTATTCACATCTCTATAACTATGGTCTTTTATGCTTATTTTTGTGGTGATCTTTTTTATGTCTCAAGTAGATATAGTCATAGTCCCAATCTTGAACCATCTTAAGTTGACGCATGGAAGGTCTTCCTAAAATGATATCAAAATTGTTCCCTTTTCCAAAATCTACTATTGCAAATGTATGTTCATATTCAATTCCACAAGAAGTCACAATAATTTGCTCTAGGATACCCAGAGGTTTTTCCGTGTATCCATCTACAAGGTGCAGCTTTATTCTAGTTTTCCTAAGCGCTGGTCTACCCCATTTTTCCCTAATGTCTTTTGTGGCTATGGCTACTCCAGCCCCACTATCAAGTATAGCCAATCTTTTAACTCCTTTGTATTCCACAGGTAAGGTGGTGTTTCCTTCTTCTCCTTTGCAATATTCCCCCACCTTGTTTATTGGCTTCCCCAAATTGTTGCCTACTTCATCCCATACATGTGGTCTAATCTTAAGCAGTTCAGATAGAGTAATGGTGCACTGTATTGGAGCTGACATCAACTCTTGCATACTCTTTGTATCCATCATCTTGGATATGGCTTTCCTCTGAGATGGCACCACTCTAGTCTCTGAGTTTACCTCATGTTCTCCTATGTATGAGGATAAGGTCTTCAAGGACTCTGGTTTTCTTTAAATTGAAACTTCCGTCCCTGCATCTACATTTAGAGATTGAATGTCTCCTTGATAGACTTCATGCCCTATATCGACCTCAGTTATGGGTGCAGATTGGAAAGTCGCACTTCCATCTTTTGCACTTTTAATTGCTTCCCACAATTCATTTGGCCATGGCTCTGGGATAGGTTACATAATTTGTGATCTTGACCTTGCATCATTAGTGCTGTTGGACACTACTTGATCATCTAGTTGAATTTCTAGGTTGTTGGTTTCTTGTGTTGCAGTCTTTGCTTGCACATTCTTTTGTGAGTCTAGCTCAATGTTTCTTTGAGTTAATGTTTCAACACCCTTTGCCTTAGGCATTTCAAATCCAACACTTTTTTGTTTTATTTCTGGAGGTGGAATTGGTGCTTCAGGCTCCATCATTGCCTGTGCAGTTTTTACCAATTCCTTACACATTCTCAACCTCTCCATCTCTACCTCAGCATGAAGATATTTCATCCCTCTTTGCTCTAGGGTTTGGTTGGGTTTCAATCTAGCCTCATATGCTTCCAGTGCAGCATCTAATGGCTCTAGGACTTTGTCTACCAACACAGATCCTCCAGAAGATGCCTTCCTTGGTTTCTTATCGCTCACCACCGTTTTGTTTTTCCGTTCTTGTTTTAACTTCTCTTTTGTCTCTTGTAATTCTGTTTATAGTGCAGTTTGTTTTGTAATTGTTTTTTCTTTAATTTTGTCTCTTTTGGCTTTCTAGAATTTTCTCCCAGTCCTCACTGGCACACTAGTTGTTTCCCCTTGTTTGGGTTGTTGATCTTTCACCTCATTAGCTTGGTCTTCAGCATTTTCTTTTTCTTGGGCTCTAGTCACTACCTTCACAGGAATTTTGGGTTCTGCCTCTGATCCACTTGGAGAAGGTAACACTCCCACAACATTCATTGTTGTTTTCCCCTGTTTGTTTGGGTGTTTTGGACAATTAGGAACAACGTGTGTAATGGCACACTCCAAACAATATCCAATTATCTCTTCACGAGAACAATTCTTGGCCCAATGATTACCTCCACACTTGTAGCATGGTCCATCTTGTTGAGTCATTGGTGGCACAATTGATGGTTGTTCTTGATTAGGCAGAATGGTCTCTAGTCTACGCTCTTGATTCGCTATGAACATCAGAGTGTCCTCGTTCAATGAATAAAGTTTTCTCATAGGTTCTTGCCCTAGCCTAGGTTGTGATACGAAAGCTCTTTGTAAAGCCCTTGATACAACCCTATTTTGAAATAATGGATGATTCGGTAATGGCATTTGTTTTTCTATTTGATGTCCAAATAGTATCCCCCTCGTGTAGGTTTGATTATAGTAGCACTCACTCATCTCATGATTGGTCCATTTTTGCTCAATGGCACACCATTTTATTCGTTGTGCTACTTGCGCTGCTAGCTCATCTAGGTTGGTCATTAATTGGGACATAACCACTTGCCTTGTGTTGGTTTCACTAGATGCTAATGGGGCATTATCCATAGTGATCTTTGTATCACCAATTTCCTTGCCATAGGCTTTGCAATTGCCAACTAGGTATAACGCTTCTCTCGTGACTTGTTCAAAGAAGGTACATCCTTTTAAGTGCAAATCTTTCTTGAGAGTTTCATTTTTCAAACCCTCTATGAAGAGAATTGATAATCTTTCATCCTGTGGTAACTCGCGTTCCGGACATCTCTCTATATATTGTTTGAAGCGTAACGATGCTTCCTTCACTCTCTCATCTTCTTTTTGCTTGAATGCATAGATTTGAAACACAGTATTATGCTTGATTACCCTTTGAGAGAACTCCACAACAAATTCTTGCAATAGCTGTTCAACGTTTGAGAAGGCTTTTTTGTCCAACGGTTGGAACCAATTCAATGCTATCCCTTTCAAGGTTAAGCCAAATCCCTCATACTGTGTATGAAAATAAAATACTTGTTCGGATTTTAACACTTGTTTGAACAAGGATGCATGTACGTAATCCATCATACTTCTTCTTGACACATTTGGCCAATTGATATGGTCTCATTGGTTCTGGTTCAACCATGTATCTTAGCGTGTTGGGGTCTCTCACAAAGACATCCCTCGTTCCTTCTTCTCGTCTTGGAGAAAATCCTGGTGGAATCCCCTTTGATATGCACTTTGGCATCGTTTTTGACTGAAAGTAAGTAGGAATCGGAGTACCCTTGTATATGTATCTATCTCTCTAAGTCAATCGGATCGACAAGTTTGTACTCTCGTCCATACTTATCTACCATTAAAACTTGCACTCCATTGGCATCTATATACATGAATGCATAGAGGTTCTTATGGGTGGTCAACTCCCTGGCATTGGGCTCTACACACTTGTAGAAGATGTATGGATCCCCGTTTTTGACTCTATATAAGCCCTCATGAGTGTAATTTGTAAGCACTCTCATGGCTTCATTGGTTTTGATGAACCTCACGTTGGGTTTGTTGATTAGAGGATGCTTCTCCTCCAAGTCAGCAATTTCCACTTTTGCTCTTCCAAACTCCCGCATTTTAGTTGATTGGTTTGGCTTCCTATTGAGCTACATGATCACTTGACAAATATCCATGAGCCATGCTTTGAGGTTTGGCCTGATAAGATTGATAAGCCTCATGGTCTTGTCTCAACCCTCTTGTTATAGGTGTTGCAGTATTTCTGGTTGTTTGTGTAGGTGGCATAGCTCTGAGTTGAGTGGGAAACCCTGATGATGGATGAGTTGTCATGTTTAAGCCTCACTCAATACTCTCAAGATAGTCCTCAACAAGCTCACTTTGGCTTAGTGAAACTTATCTCTTTTTGCCCCTGGGCAAGTCTCTCAAAAGTCAGGAATTTATGACTTTTTGGCCTCTAGAAACTGGTCTTGGGTACCCTAAAAGTTTGCCCACAAGCTTTCTTTCTAGCTATACTTGACTCGATTTGGAGTTGTTTATCAAAAGTTAGAGCACTTTTGGTGAACTGCACTTGAAACAACACTCAAAACAGTTTCAGGATCAGGACACAAAGAGATTTTGTGCTTGTATCTTGGCTTCCAGAGGGTATTTTTCACTCAAACTTGAGATTTGGTATGTACTCAAGTAGATCTACAAACCTATGAAGTCAAATACCCTCGCTATGTAGAGGTACACCGATCGCGATCGTTGACCCCACAGATTTGTAAGATTTTTGCACAGCCCTTGATGTCTTGATACCAAGTGTCTTTGTAGTTTTGAATTTGGAGATGTTTTGACCAATGAAAACCCAGATCCCAGCTGGTTTTGTGGTTATTGGCATGATTGTGTAGCTGGGACTTTTGACCACTTTCTTTTGCTTCTTTAAAATTGCTCCTTTTGGAAAATATGTTGCACTAGATGTTAGCTACCTACTCATAAATTTTCAATCCAAAATGTCACTGGGGTATACCGATCACGATCGTAGTTCCAGCTCCTTTTTGCATGAAATTTTAGGAGTTGATAGACATGGGTATGATTAGTCTATTCCCAAACCCACTTTGCATTTGGATCACAAAAACTTGAATTTTCTCAAAATTTTGGTCTGAAGGATCAGTGATTAGTGTTTGCCCTATTTGACAACTGTCTTTTGGTTTTTTGAGCCTGGTTCTTTTGAGAAAGTTGTTTGTCTAGTTATCAGCTACCTACTCAACAAGTCTCAACTCAATATGTCACTACGGTACACCGATCGCGATCGTAGTTTGGAGCCCAAATTGGATGAAACTTCACCAGCTTGTTCACTAGGCTATTTTAAGACTACCTGCGAGACACTTTTGTATTTGGACTCAAAAAAGTCAAGAATTTACGGTTTCTTGGTCTGAAGTGTCTGTTTTCCTGAATCTGTCAGTTTGACTTGATTTTGGTGTTTGATTTGGGATTGGAGAGATACCTAGGCTTGTCCTAGGCACAAGCTATCCCTCTCCATGGTTTCTTTTTTATGTGTTTTGGTCTACTGAAAGTCAATTTCTATGCCAGTTTAGCAGTTTTTGACTTGGATCTGTATTCAGTGGTTTCGACCAGTTTTTTGTGGTTTTTGATCCTAGGTTCTTTAGACTTTTATGTTTGTATACATCTGAGGATCCCACATATGAAATTTGGTCAAAATCTGGCACTTAGGTACACCGATCGCGATCGTAGTTCTGAGCCCAAATTAGACCAAATTTGGCATGATTGTAGAAATTGATGTTTTAAGGCTATCCCCCAAGTCTTTTTGCATTTGGATCACCAAAAGTCAAGATTTTATAGTTTCTGGGTCTGTCAGGCTAGTTTTACCCAAGTGGCCTGATTTCCTTGATTTTTGATGTTTTTGGGTGTGGTTGCTTTAGACAAACTTGTTTAGAATCTTATTAGGAAGGCACATGTCCAATCTTGTACAATTCTGATACTGAGGTACACCGATCGCGATCGTAGTACCAGAGCCAAATTTGATGAAATTTTACAGGCTCTCTCTGACAAGTATTTCTCAATGTTTCGTGCTACCACTTTGGGATTTGAATCAATTTAAGCTCTGTTTGGTCAGATTTTCTAATTTTAGAGTCTTATGGCCTTTTGCCAAAGTTATGGTTTTTTGGTGTTTTTGACTCTATCTTTTGTCCCAAATCTGACCGGAATGTGATTTACTTATCCTACTCCTAAGTACATAAATGAAAGAACATAAGGAAATGAATCAAACAAAACAAACAGGATAAAAAACGGATGATGGATCAATACTCAATCAATACAAAGAAATTTGAAGAGAAAAAATGCTTAAAGCAACCTCACTCACAACTCCCTATATCTCTCAAGAGTAGATCTAGCCAGTCCACCGACCCTAGACTCCACTAAGCACTAAATCCCTGTCTAGATGCTTCACTGAAATGTAAATGGAATGGAAATTATCTTTTGGAACAATAAGAAAACTCTAAATATGCACTCGATCACTCATCACCTAAGATTCATTCCCTGGCAACGGCGCCAATGTTTGTGGGTCGCTGCGATGGACGTCCATAGCATAGCTCTCAAGCATCAACATAAAATTATCGATACAGGGGAAGCAACTCGGATGAGGCATGGAAACTCAGTAGGATGTCAACCCTAATGAAGTGAACTCGAAGAGATGAAACTACTAACTCTACAAGAAAATCAAACACACTAATACCAAGTAATCTGCCTATGTCCTTCTACACAGCTCTACAGTCATCACGCCCGTTCACCATGCAAACCATATCGGAATCGCACAAAACTTGAAGGGAAGCTACAGGGACTATCAGGAACATATCCTATCACTGTCACAGCATTCTGGGGAGTTACAAGGATCGCGATCGTTTGTCCCAAAGTACGCAAAAACAGTAAACGGATGACCCTAAAGGGTCGTTTTAGGTCCCTAAAGCCTCTCCTAGGGTCAAAACAACATAAAATATGCATATAATCACTAAAAAAAGCGATTTAAGGCCTAAATGGATGCGTTTGAAACCTTCACCGAATCTTGAATGCTTACAATTGAATGAAAGAGCAGAGTAAGAGGAACACAATGCAAGAAACAAAACTGAATTTGGATTACCGTAGCCACAGAAGCGATGATTACAAGTTGGAGCAAAGAGGTATTTCTCTGTGCGTAACGCAATAGTCACTTATCTTCAAAAATTATCCCCTTTCCCACTAACCTTAGTGTATTATATACCTAGGGCTTTCTAAAGTGGCCGGCGGCCAACTTCTCATGGACCTTTACATTATATATCATTTGAAAAATTACATCTTTGACTTAGACTTGACATAGACGATTGTCATTAGGCTTTTACAGGGTTTGATGTATTAAACATTGGAAAAATAATGTGACCACATCAAAACTTTGGTCGGCTGACCCAACGGGCGCCTTGGCTAGGTGGGCACTTATACAGAAACCTTCATGCATTGCAAGCATAACATAAACTTTGAAGAATGATTTAACTATCCCAAGCCTCAGTCCCAAGACCTCAAACACATTCAAAGGTGGAGAGAGCTAGCAGGGAATGAGGGTAGGGAAGAGGAAGAAGAAACAGTTCATAGGAGAAAGAATTAGTTCCTCACTTATCATAACTCTTCTTGCTAGCATACATAATAGCATACTAATGAAGATGAAGAAGATGGCAAGATTAAGCATTGATGCATAGCTCTTGGTTGGATTTGCACTCCATAGCCAAGAGTGTTGGTGTAGGCTCTCAACCTCTACTTGCTTGGAGAATGAGAGGGAGCTATTTCACTTTGCACAATGCATAATGAGAGTGTGTGTGGGAGAGTATACCCCTTAAGAAACCCCCTAGCTTGCTTTGGTTAACCCCCCTCCTTGTAGATCATGCTTGAAGCTCATTGGACCCCTCTAGTCCTAGCCAATCACAAGCAGGAGGAATTAGACACAACAAGGGTAGCCTTGGGACAAGTGTCGCCCTTTTCCCTTTGAGAGATAGGACTTGATAAATGAAAAGACAATTAATCTCCTAAATTATCATTGGACCCCTTGGGTGGCCAATCCATAGGCTTCAGGCACACCCTGAGGGCAACATGAGGAGGAACTTGACAAGTGTCCCCTTTGCTTTCTTTGTACTAGGCATGCCTTGTGTGAGTGTGTGTGTGTTATCTCTCATGCCCCCTCATGTAGGTCTAGCCCCCTCCTTGTAGGGATTGACATTGACCTTTTGCTCACCTCCTCAACTAGGGTTTGGTTCCCACCACAAGCTTGGCCCTTAAGCCCCTCAAGCTTGGGCCGGGTTCCCACCTCAAGTACAACCCTAGCATCTCAAGCATGACAAGTACCTCAAGCATCCCAATCATCAAGCACCTCAAGCACCTCAATGATCAAGCACCTCAATCACCTTAGTCATAAAGCACGACAAGCACCTCAAGGGTTTCCACCTCAAGAACAACCATAGCTTACTTAAGGTCAAAGGACTTTTACACTCATTATTGAAGGTCTTCAATGAAGCAAACCCTAAGGTCTTATGCTCCATGGGTTAGCCTTGCTCTTTGATAGACCATCTCTCATTTAGGCCCCTTTACCATTGGCCCCGTGTTGAGATAGATCTATAAGCACATGTCTATATCTTAACTCTTGTTCCCATTTATTCTCCCACATTAAACGATCAATTTAATATGAGAAAATCATTTGGGTTGGTTAGACATTAGATTTTATGAAATTACCTCGCTCTTGAAATCATAGTCATCCTCGACTATAAGGTAGAAGAGATAAAGCCTTGGTCATTAGTCAATCTTACCTAGCGGGTAGAGGATCCATTTTTACCCTACAACATCTTTCCAAGATGGATGACTAATCCATTTGGTGCTTGGGAGACATAGCTGCCACAAGCATGTTTGATCTTTAGTCCATTTCATTCTCCCAAAGTACAGTGACAAATTCTACTTGGTGTTTGAGAGACGTCGTCATCACAAACATGATTCTAAGCATGCATACTATTTAAATTTGTGCACAATTAAAAAGAGAACTAGTCTTATAAGACAAAAACATGGGTCACTTAAAAGAAATTTGTACATTTGCTTACTCTAATGTAGCATTGTAAGCGTTGACAAGGTTCATACTGTCCTTAAGATGTATTCCTTGCATCCATCTAGCATCTTCAAAAGGATAATTTTTGAACTTAACAATATACCGTCAAAAGGATAATATTTGAACTTAATAATATACCGTCGGATAATCTTACCATGTCGTAGTACCTTGTCTTCATGCCTGTTAACCCTTACGACACACGGACACCCTATAATCTATAAACGTTGTATTATTTAGAGTCAGGTACCGGGCTTGTCGGACCAATAGGAAAAGGGTAGGAGTGATCGCCGATGAGAGGCGCACTCTAACTGGGACATTCAAGGGATTAGTTGGCTAAGCATGGGCGCCCAAGTGTGAATGGGGTGAGCTCCTATAAAAGCCAACTAAACCTAATTTTTACTCATTCTCTCATTTGTGCAATAGAAGAGTGCTCTTGCTCCATCTCCATCTTCTTCTTCTTCACCTCCTTGTGTGTGTGTGTGTGTGTGTGTGTGTGTGTGTGTGAGAGAGAGAGAGAGGGAGAGTGTGTGTGCGATCGAGCATTACAAAGGCACGACGGCGGCAAGGCGGTTGAGCGCGGCACGACTGCAGCTTCTTCTTCATCGCGGCGAGGAATCCACCACAAAGGCGAGCGTAGAGCGGTGAGTGACACACCCTTTGCTCTCTTGAGCTTACTAGTTTAGGCTTGTTGTGTGCTTGGAGCCGTTTGTGGCTTGCACACGGTGTATTGGCAAGTCCCTTGCTTCGACAGTGCGGCAAGGAGTGCACATTTTTGGCGCCGTTGCCGGAGATATGCCCTACACTAAGCTCGGTTAGCACTTTACGCTTTCTTGTGGTGCAATCTCTATCATAGGAAAGGCAGGGAATGAGTTTGTGTAGTTGTGTGGAGATTTCTGTTTTTTGCGTTTTCTACGTTTTCTGGTTTGCACTGCACAATTAGCATTTCTTGCGTTTTTGCATTTTCTGCATTTTCTGGTTCTGTCAAGTTTCAATTTCTGCATTTTCTGCGTTTAATTTTCTGTCAAGTTCCAATTTTCTGCATTTTCTGTGCTTTTTCAATTTTCTGCATTTCTTGCGTTTTTTCAATTTCTGCAATTTCTGTGCGTTTTCAATTTTCTGCAATTCTTGCGTTTTTTCAATTTCTGCGTTTTCTGCAGTTCTGCATTAAAAAAAAATAAAATCGGAAAATAAAAACGCGAGTGAGCGGGCGGTTAAATTTTTCGAAAATAAAAAACGTGACTCTTAAAACGGACGGGTTGGTTTGTATAAAAGATAGATCGGGATCATTTCCCCAAGCCCAAGCCCAAGCCCAAGCCCAATCCCAAGCCCAGGCCTCAGTCCTCAGTTTTATGATATATACTAGACTCACTTTTATATATATACCCTACTCCCTCAAGAGAGAATGAGAGCATGTGGGACAAGTCCTCCACTCTCCTCCTTTCTCTTCCCACTTGCACCCTTAGACTTTCTAGTTTGGGCCTAGTTCCCTACTGGAAATTGACAGTTTTAGGGATTCCGAGGGCATAGAGTGACCAAACGGAGGGCTGTAAAGCACGGCACGACCCTCTGACCGATACGCTCGTTTCGAGCTATCACACGGCCCATTCCACGACATGCTCTAAAAAATCTAGCGAAAAAACAAACAAAAAACACGCTAAAAACTAGTCACAAGGCCTCCTAGAGCAGCTTTTTGACACCTTAGGGTATCAAAAGCACATGCACTTACGCTCTGGGCGGGTGCTAGAACACGAGCATATTGAGGGTGCCTCTGTTCATACGGACACCCATTACCCATCCACGATAAGCTCTAGACCCTCAGCGGGGACACAAGGTATCACCACCCAAAACCCTAAAATAGCCGCTAGTGATTCCTCCTCCTACTCAGAAATCATGGAAGCATACCCTACCCAAAACACTGAGAGAGAAGGCCATGCACCTCCCGAAGCTCCACAGCCTAGTACTAGTATGTTTAGCCGTTTCATGGAAACATTAGGTAGAGCTACTCGCTCGAAACCTGATGCAAATGAAGCACACAAAGGGGGTGGGGAAGTGGACTCTCCTTTCACATCGCACATGGACCCCACACCCCCAAAGAGTGTCCATGTGGATATCCTACCAACTTCTTACCAAGAAGGCCCTGTTGAGCTGCCTCCTTCAGAAGTTCCCTCTAGAGTACCGTTGGTGACAAGTAAAACCACGGGGAGCAACATTGCTTCTACCTCACAAGAAACCGTTAACACGTCGACTCTAGAAGGATTGTTCATTAAGGATCATTGGACATACGACCTCCACACTGAGGTGTTGACGGATCTACACTCTGGCCACGCCTACCATGTAGGATGGATAGAGATTGTACAATCCACCTCTAGTGCCACGAGCATCGAAGATCAACAGAAAATGATCTGTAATGTTATCCATGGCATTATTCAATCACAAAGGCAAAACCGAGGGGTAAATATACTCTCAACTGGCCCCATGAGATTTCTGGATACGAGCAAGGCTCAACAGCCTACTCTATCACAAATGGAGACTCCTCTAATGAGCCCCATGGACCCATCTTACGTCATTTCACCTGGGGTCTCTATGCAATCTGAGCCTCCGAGCGACAACTTTAGCTCCCCTAACTTGGCTCAACCCTCTATTAAGGAAAACACAGTGCTCTACACTCTGGCCACGCCTACCATGTAGGATGGATAGAGATTGTACAATCCACCTCTAGTGCCACGAGCATCGAAGATCAACAGAAAATGATCTGTAATGTTATCCATGGCATTATTCAATCACAAAGGCAAAACCGAGGGGTAAATATACTCTCAACTGGCCCCATGAGATTTCTGGATACGAGCAAGGCTCAACAGCCTACTCTATCACAAATGGAGACTCCTCTAATGAGCCCCATGGACCCATCTTACGTCATTTCACCTGGGGTCTCTATGCAATCTGAGCCTCCGAGCGACAACTTTAGCTCCCCTAACTTGGCTCAACCCTCTATTAAGGAAAACACAGTGCTCACTCCAGGGATAAGCCTGACAGAGAATGTACAGATGACATCTACGGTTAGCGCAGTGCCACTACCTAGTGTCGTAGTACCTAATATGGGGCCTCGACCATATGTGCCTCTAGCCCTTTATGCACACATGGCCCCCACACCTCCAATTGTACCACTTGTTTATGCTCCTCGAGTGCCGCTCCCTAGCTCTTATCCGAGTGGACCTATGCCTGGTTATGTTCCATATCCTGCATCATCCACACATATGCCAAGACCGGTACCCGTCCCTCTCCCACATATGATTCCAAGAGTACCTCCACCGGCCCTGGCTCCTCACGTAGGTGACTTGGCAGCGTTTGCTCAAACCATAGGTCGATCTATCGCGGAAAATATGCGTCACGCATCTGATAGAGAGCCTAGAAGTAAGGCAGTACAAATTGCCAAACTCACGCAAAAATTCAATGGGGACGAAGATGCTAGGAAACACATTGAAGTGTTTGAACAAGTATGTGATTCCTTAGGGGAATGCAACGAACTACATAAGTGCAATGCCTTAAGCTTGACATTAAGTGGGAAGGCTGGAGATTGGTATAGGACCCTAAGGGTGGACAAGAAAACAATCTACCCTACCCTTCGAAGGTTGTTTCTAAAGGAGTACATACGAGAAGGTGTGCTTTCGGGTGTAGCATCTCAGCTACAGAAGGCCGAACGTAAGGAAGGAGAGTCAGTAAGGGACTTCATTAGTCGTCTAAAGCACTTAAACTCTCGCTGCCCTGTAAATGAGCGCTTCAACAATAACCAACTGCTTGATCGATTCATTCGAGGGTTGAGGAATGAAGGAATCTATAATGGACTAGTGATTAGAGGTATCACAACCTGGGAAGATGTCACTGCCAATGCAATCCAATTAGAGGACAACTTGATGATAGCAGGCATGAGGGTGTCTACTGACACGAGATCCACTAGCTCACAAGCCATTGAGTATGAACCCATGACTGCAAAGCCCATTGCCAATGAGCCAAAGGTATTTGAGACATTCTTGACAGACCTCACCAAGGCAATCCAAGAGTCTCTTAAGGATAATCGACCCCCTCAAAATAGTCACATGTATCCAAGAAGGGAGCAACAATGGTGTTCCATTTGCTTAGGTCCACATAGCACTAGTGAGTGCCCTACGTTTAGAGTAAAATTTAATGGAACTTGCAACGCATGTGGTAGGTATGGTCACCAAGCTAAGGATTGTTTAATGATCAAACGTATGATGGAAAATAGACCACCTGTAGCCTGGACAGATGCGCCTCGAGCTCTTGTATTGATGCCTACTCCACCTGTTGAGCAACTACCGCAACACATGGTCCCTAGATCTCAAAATGTTGTACAAGCTACACCGCTACCACCTCCTGTGCTAGGACCGCAGCCCCCGCATCCAAGAGTCGCCCCTATGAACCAAGTGGGTTGCGAGCCATCAAATGCTTATGCAGATGGCTGTGAGGAGGAAATAGACACTAGTATTACCTACGGACTTGATACATTGGAAGAGTGTCCTATATACTACATGGAAGATTGTTGGGGGCAAGTCAAGCCGGTTTATCAAGCTGCTGCTCTCGCATCCAGAGGTCAAAATATCAACACCCAGGCTAGGAGGCCACCTCTTCAATGCTACGAGTGTGGTGGACCACATCGAGCAGCGGAGTGCCCTATTAGGTTGCAAAAGAATGCTGCACAGATGCAAATGAATCAAGGGAGCACGTCTGCAATGCCAATACTCACATGTAATCGTTGTGGCATAGATCACTTGATTGCCCAATGCCCCTATAACCCAAATGCGCCTAAAATCACACCCCTGAATTTGGTCGAAATTGCTAGTGTGACATCGCCAATACCACCCGTCGCACCCGCTTATGCGATTACACAGTCCATGCTTCAAGGGCCAGGCCATATCCTCGAAGAGAGAGATACCGCGTCAGTTATCCAAGCAAAGAAAAAGAAGACACGAAGGAAGAAGTCGCAGAATACGGAAAATTCAAAGCCAAGTTCCAAAACAAACATAGGAACAGGAGATGACCCCGTGTATATGAATGACCTCGAGGATGATTCAGATTCAGTCGAGACAATGGAGACTAGAACCAATACCACAAAGAGAAAGACCGACAAAGAAAACCGTAACATGGAACCAAATGAAAACCGAATAAGAGAAAATCATAAAGAGCCTCTGAAAACACCACAAGTGTTCCCAAATCCAATCCAAGACCCCCAAGATAAACCGCAGGGGCAAAAAGGGAAGAATCGTAAAAAGAAGATTTGGACGTACCCAAACCCAGTAGACGAGATTGAGCAGGTGAAACATCTAAGAGGTTTAGTGGAGGAGACTCAAAGGAAACTAGAACCAGAACCCATGCAGGTCAAAATTCATGACAGAGTGTTTCCCACGCAAGTTCATCCACCCCACATGAACCATAGACCGTTAGCCATATCTAGTATCATCCAAGAAGGGAGTGAGGACGGGACATCAGAAAGTGAGCATACACCTTTCTTGTTGGAAAGGATGTTTAACGAAGGAATACCTGATCCCATTGAGGAATATGAGATTCCATCCTCACCAGTTCCTAGTCAAGGACCTACACCCTGCAAAACGCCAATGAATGTTGCCAAACTAGTGGACTTCATGTCTTCTGAGGTCCGAACCACGATCATAGCAAAGCTGTATGGAGATCCTGAGTTATTCCTTGCACTTCGAGCATTCCTTAACGGAGAGCTACGAACGGGATTACCGCAGTTTGCACAACCAAATAGGCCTGACTCGATTATGATTGATGAGGAAAATCATGTGCAATCACTTGACTTAGATGGACACGAGTTTGTGATTGAGGTACCCATTAACGAATTAGGGCAGTATTTTGAAGGCGACGAGTCTAATGCGACCCTACCCATCACTACCAAGGGATTAACTATAAAGGGAATTCTTGATGGTGGTGCGGGAGTTAGTATCGTTACAAAAGATTGTTGGGAATCCATGGGAAAACCCCGCCTCAGTGTTACTAACATTGTGGTAAAGATGGCAAATGGTACCATAGCCAAACCTATGGGGATGCTCAAGGATCTTAAGATCAAAGTTCTAGGACACAAGTTACGACATACGTTCATTGTAATGGATTTCTCTAAACACCTTATGTCATATGAAATGATTTTAGGACGACCATTCATGAGGGAAGCACAAATGGTTCACGATTGGTCTAAAAATCATGTCTATTTGCAATTCCAAGACTCTGTCCTTAGAGTGGATTTGGTGACTGGTAAGGTACACCCCTTAGGGAGTAAAACCATTATTGATCATCGCTCTGACACCACAGTTCACTCGGCCCCACTACAATATTGTTACACTTGTAAGAAGGATACAGACATTGGCCAAGATTCTCCTTATATGGATATCCTATCTGGGATGACTGAGTCGGACAATGTGGATTGGGTCCACCTAGCAGCAACCATAGACACTTGGGGAAATAGGAGGACGACCTGGGTAACACCTGAGGGGGTTGAAATGCCTATACCCTTAAATATGCTACAAGCAATGCATATCGCTTCCGACAAGACTCATCCTAATGTAACGAAGAAAACATACAAGTGGGTCCCTAAAGCTTCTTTAGTGACCATAGCTAGTGCTAAAAAACAGAAGCCTTGTAAGAAACGTACCACTCGCTCCAAGAAAAGTAAGAAAATGTTGCGATGGATCCCTAAACGACTATTGGAAGCCCAAGGCTACTATCAAGGAAATTATCAAATCTGGGTGCCAAAACGTAGATTGTGCTCTTACCTATCACCTGACCCAAGTGAGCCCAATCCCGTAGTTCCAAAACGAATCAATGAGCGCGGAAAGGAAAAAATCACAGAATGCTACACACCCGCTCCCGAGCTAGTTTGGGTACCAAAGAAAGAACGATTTGTTCCACCTAGCTCAGGAAGGGGGGAGTCCCATGAAGATTCTAGCTCCTCATGTAATACATCCATAGAGGTAAAAGCCTCTACACAGCCTCCATCTATAGTAGTGGACCTCCATGAAGCTACAAAAGAATCCACACCTCCCAGTGTTCAAGAATCACCTAATGAACCACTTCAAGTTCGATCCTGGGAGAGTACCTTACCACCCTTGCAGCTTGACGAGGCACCTAGGGTAATAAAAAACTACTGGCAAAAATCCTCACCTATTACCAATTGGAACAATTGGTTTCAAAGGGTGACAAGCTCATTTCAAACGGTATGATCTACCCAAGGAAGGGGGGAGTGTTTGCTGACAGTCATCATTCATTTGCTTCCCTCTCAACCTTTTTCCCTGACCTCTCAATTCTAATCTTAGGGAATGTACATATAAAGCTTTATACTCACAAAAAAATAAATAAAAATAAAGAGCAAGAGCAATTAGCAAATGAGTATGCACAATAAAAGTCAAAACATCGACTCAGACCTACACATGTCACATCTGGTACAGTGAAACAGAAACCTATGCCATGAAACACCTTTGATCCTCATCACTTGAGTGATGGAGGGTAGGTAAGATTAGTACGATAGGATTGTTTCTGTTTTAGATGAGTGATTAGCAAAGTTCTCTTTTCCTGCTAATGTGCCTCCTGGAGGTATTCCTTTTGTTTCCTAGTGTGTATAGGAGCGTGTTGCTATTGATAGGATTTGGACGTTCATGGAACCTTTCTCTTGTTCACACTTCAAATCAAGCGCGACCATCAACACAAACAGGTGTTTCTTGTCCATTAGCATTGCCCTTATCTTTTTGCATCCATGTTTGTCTGCCTTGATTGTGATTGGTAGCATAATATTCATCGCATTTGCTTAGTATCAAACATTTAATTCAATGTAATGTTTTGTCATAATCACTTGTCTAGGTTTAAAAATCAAGCAGTCCGACTAAGCTAGTTTGACCAAGCTAGGTATTAGAAATCTTCTCTTAATACCATGGGGAATGCCTTCCTAATAAGCAATGGTTACTTAGGTTCTTAATCCGATTTAGGCAGCATTGTGTGAAATGTACTAGGGCTTTCTAGTGGGCTTAACCCTAGTGACCTTTAGCTTAAGTATTATAAAGGGAGTTTACTAATGTGATGAGCCTGGGGAGGGTAGCAGTGTTATATGACCCCCCAAAGTTACAAAATTAAAATGTTGAAAATGAACAAACAAAAAATCAAAGTGCCACAATGTAAAATCTTACGCTGGAAGAGAAATCTCAGCTTGAATTGGTACTTCACTCACATGTATCGCCCATGGTACTAGAGCCCTAGAGGTTCCCAGTGTGGGCGCTTTTCCTTGAAAAGCAAAAAACCCAAGGCATACAAAATAAGCACACACATCAAATTGAATCAATGTGAAAAGACTTTGGGGGGTCAAAGAAAAAGTAATCAGTCAGGCGATGATTTCATGAAAAATTCCTTTTATGGTAGCTTAACTACAAGGTTTTCTAGATATAGCCTCTAGTCAGCCCTCGAACATGAATACTTGGCTCTCGCGATTAAACAACTTAATTGACCACATAAAATTAAGAAGCTTACCCATGGTATTAATATTCGATCTCTAGTTCCTTTCGACCGTCAAATTAGCGACCCCAGACTTGTTTAATTTTCTACCTTTATATCTGTTTATGCATTTGATTACATTGCAATTTAATGTTCATTGCTAACAAATTGTTTGAAATTCTTTTACCAATCAATTTTTCTACCTAAAACTGCATATGCTTTTTAAGAGAATGCCATTACTGTGCCAATGTTGTTTGATTTTGCAGTGACTAAAGAAGGCTAAGGACATTCATCTCAAATGCTCTTCCACCTCGACGACCCAGCTTCAACTCAATAGCTTCCGAGGACGGAATCTACATCAGGAAGGGGGGCATGTTAACCCTCACGGCACACGGACACCCTATGATCTATAAACGTTGTATTATTTAGAGTCAGGTACCGGGCTTGTCGGACCAATAGGAAAAGGGTAGGAGTGATCGCCGATGAGAGGCGCACTCTAACTGCGACATTCAAGGGATTAGTTGGCTAAGCATGGGCGCCCAAGTGTGAATGGGGTGAGCTCCTATAAAAGCCAACTAAACCTAATTTTTACTCATTCTCTCATTTGTGCAATAGAAGAGTGCTCTTGCTCCATCTCCATCTTCTTCTTCTTCACCTCCTTGTGTGTGTGTGTGTGTGTGTGTGAGAGAGAGAGAGAGAGATGGAGAGTGTGTGTGCGATCGAGCATTACGAAGGCACGACGGCGGCAAGGCGGTTGAGCGCGACACGACTGCAGCTTCTTCTTCATCGCGGCGAGGAATCCACCACAAAGGCGAGCGTAGAGCGGTGAGTGACACACCCTTTGCTCTCTTGAGCTTGCTAGTTTAGGCTTGTTGTGTGCTTGGAGCCGTTTGTGGCTCGCACACGGTGTATTGGCAAGTCCCTTGCTTCGACAGTGTGGCAAGGAGCGCACAATGCCGAAGGATAGCTTCGGGTTGTATCACCTCTTCTTGGTCTTCAACCTCGGAGTGTCTTTGATAATTGGTTCACTTGGTGGCTCTCCTTTGTAGGGCTTAAGTAGGCTCACATAAAAGGCATTGTGTATGAGGCAATGGTTGGGAGTTGGTAAGCCATATCATTCATGGGCTTCAAGATTTGGAAAGAACCATAATATCTTTTTGCTAGCTTAGCTTAATACTTTTGATGGCCTGTAGGATTTTTGCCCGTTGTTTGCCTTAATTGATCCTTAGGAAACTTAAGCAAGACCCAATCATTTTCTTTGAATGTTAAGGCCCTTCTATGATTGTCAACAGCAGCTTTTTGCCTTTGTTGAGATATGGATATAGCCTTCTTAATCTTTTGAATAGATTCCTATAGGTCACGGCTATAAGGAAAGATCTTCTGTGATTGTCAGCAGCAATAGCTTTTTGCCTTTGTTGAGATATGGATATAGCCTCCTTAATCTTTTGAAAAGATCCTTGTAGGTCATGGCTATACTCATCGACGGCGAAGATCTTCCCATGTACTTTGAGTAGCAAGGGACTTTTAGGTCTTCCCTCAATGATCTCAAAAGGTTTTTTTCCCATAGAAGTATGTACAGTATTGTTGTAGGCATACTCTACACGAGGTAAGTACTTTTCATATTGTGAGCGTTGATCTACTTTGCTAACGTGTGTCTTGAGTAGATGGAGTATTGTAAGATTGGCTATCTCACTTTGGCCATCTGTTTGTGGATGATAGGACACAGATAAATTCAATCTTGTTCCTAGATTTTCAAAGAGACCTTTCCCGAAATTACTGGTCATTCAAGGATCTCTATCTGACACAATGGATGTAGTTAATCCATGGTGCTTGAAAATATGAGATATGAAGAGAGTTTCCATTTGGTGTGCTTTAATAGTCTTTTTGATACGAGTAAAGTGTGCTTGCTTGCTAAACCTGTCATCTATTGTCCATATTCCCTTATTCCCATGGATAGACCTGGACAATCCATGGATATACTCTCCCATGGTGAATTTGGGATAGGCAATGGATGGAGTAATCCAGGTTACTTCCCTCTATCATACTTGGTCTTTTGGCATACTATGCATTTTGAAACATACTCTTGTATGTCCACTTTCATGGTAGGCCAATAGAAATACATCTCTACTCCTCGGAGAGTAGGTTGAATACCTCTATGCCCCGCATAGGGAGGAGCATGGGATTTATACATAACTTTCTCACAAAGGGAATGGGTAAGACATAGCCTATTGCCGTGGAGAAGTGTTAACTGATTCAACGTCAGTTAATAGGAGCTGTTGAAGACCGAAGACGTACGGATGCATATCGAGAATGAATATAAAGAAGCAGTAAATATTGGAGTTACACATTTTCTCAAAATGGTCACGTATTGTAAATTCCCAATTTATTGTAATATTTTAATGTGCTACGAGCTCAATGGGAGTTCCAAGCTGTAATGAACTGGTTAGTTAGTGTGCGTAGGTAGCAGATTCAGTAAATGGTGGATCCTTAAAGGCCTTGGGCACCCGGACATTGCATATTTTACCCTAGGTATATAAGGCAGTGTGTAAAGGAAATTAGGGTTCTCAACCTCATTTGCTGAGAGCACTCTTTGGTGAGAGCTCTTAAGGTGTGTGGCTATGGAGTCCTTGAGCTTCTCCTTGCTCGTGCGACTTGGTTAACACTAATCAATGCTTAATTCTCTTTCACTATGCCTCTCTCATGCTTCTTATGATTGCCTATGATGCTTAGATTAGCTAGATCGTAACTATTAGTGGTTAATACCTCTCTAATCTTGTGTGATTGCGCTCTTTTGTTTGTGTGTGCGTGTAGGTTTGATTGGAGTGTGGTGCTGGATAGATCTATGTGTATGTGCTCACGATTAGTTTATTGTATGATAGGATTAGTGTTGTGTGCGTCTTGCAATCGTTAGTGTGTGTGATTGGGTTGATTAGAGATGAAGAGAAGTGGATGTGGAGATTGCCCTTCATTGTTGCTTAGCTCCTCCATAGGCCGAGAAGTTCACATAGAGTTAATCATTTGTGTTGCCATGATTAGCTCACTAATCGTGTGAGTGTTTCCATACCCTAGCCGAGTAGCTCATCCCTTTGGATTGATAATTTTTTTGGTCATTGGAGCTATGAAATGATGGGACCCCCAACATTTGGCACCGTTGCCGGGCATCGCCTACGCAAGTGTAATTGTGGTATAATCGAATGTATTTCCTCACTAATTTCACTACTAATTTCACTTGTGTGTTTATGTTTTTGTGGATTTTGGATGTGTGTGTATGAAGCAATGTGTTCATAATTCATTAATTTGTCATTCTATCTTTCCAATTGTGTGTTTACACACTTTAATTTCACACTAACCCCTTGCTAATTTCACTAATTTTCACTAACTTACTAATTTGTCTACAAAGGATTGGAGCATTCAACCGCCAATCAATCTTCATTGGAAAAGTAATCAAGGTGGTATTCTCAACCTCCCTAGAATCTAAAGATGTGTAGAATTGTGTAGAGATCCCACCATGACGCAATGTAATGTTGATGCAATGCAATGCTGATGCTATATTGGATAGCAAAATTTTGGATTGTTCGTTTCATGCCGTCGTAATGCCAAAAATTTTAAGATTTAGCTGGCGTATAAATTTGACAAGTTTCAATTGCTAATTGGTGAATGTGCATTGCTAATTGTGTGTCTAATTGAGTTAATTGCATGCTTGGATAGCCAATTGCAAGTGTGTGTGCACTAAAATCAAGTGTGTGTGCATTCTAATTGAGTGTGTGTATGTTTAATTTTAGGTGTGTGTGCAATATTTTGCCCTTGATTGTGCACCTAAAAAGCAATGTGTGCTTAATGATTTTTCAATTTTTTTGATTGATTTATGTTGTGCTCATGCCGAAATAATGATTTGTGAAATCACATTGCATTTTTGACAAGATTAACCCTTTTGTGTGCGCACCTAAAGATTGGTAAAAACTGCCAATTATTAGTATGTGTGTGCCTAAAAAGTGTTAATTTGCATGATTGATTCAATTTTTGATTTCATATTGATGTGTGTAATTGTTCATTGCTACATTTTTAGCTCAAAACAAGGATTTACACACTTCAATTGCGTCAAATTTTGACCTAATTTTGCCGATTTAATTGCCTAGTTTGGATTTTATTGATCAAATTAATTAGCAATTGAATTGATGTGATTTTTGTGATTGTATTTTGGCTGCACTAATCCCCTATGTGTGGAGATTTTTTAGAGAATTTTTGGGTATTTTGGATAATTTTTATAGTTTTTTAACATTTTTTACTAATTTTTGTATTAATTTTTGGTTAATTCCATCAAAATTTGATATATTGCGATCTTTACAAACTCTTTTCAATATGAGTTTAGGGCTTGATTTCTAGCGCATTTGGGCTTTCGTTCGTCAAAATTTGAGTGTATTGCTATTTTCGGGGACCATGTTAATGATTGTGTCATAAATTGCATTTTTGGTAAAAATTGCTATTTTTTATGTGCTTTTGCATATAAAAAATCTTTCGTTGTAAATGATGATGATTTTTTGAGGTTTTTAGAATTTTCCAAGAATTTTTTGTATTTTGTTGGTAATTTTTTGGATTTTTTGGAGTTTCCGCTAATTTTCGGCCTGTTTTTGGCATTATATGACGTTTGGAAATTTAAAAAATCAATAAAAAGATGATTTTCAAGCTCGATGCCGATGCCTTGCGGCGCATAAAATTCCATGTCAGACAGACTTTTACGGTCTCTTGGGATAGTTTCCTACTATGTTAAAATAATTCTCTTTTTCCTTTTCTTTTGTTGGCCGTCTTCTTAATCTCTCCGTGTGAATCCACTCCACACCCTCACTCTCTCTCGAACTTTCTCTCTCCTTCCCAGCCCCTCCCCAAAGCGATTATTAACATTATCTCACCTCCCTGTCACTTTCTCTCTAACTCCCCAGTACCCGATTCTTAACCCCCGCACTCTAACGCCCTCCCTCTCTCTCTAACTCTCACTCTCTCTCCAACGTGCATTTTCTCTCTCCCTTTCGTCACTTCCTCTCCTCTATCGTGTAGCCCCAGGGTCCACTTCCCCGCGGCGCGTCCTGTTCTCTCTCTCACTTGCGTGCCCTTTCTCTGCCCACTGACTGCATCCCACACGCGCACATTCACACACACGCTCTCTCTCCTCTGCAACTCTGCTCACGAACTGCCCGCTGCTCAACCAGCCATGTCATTAGGTCAACTCTCCTGGAGTCCCCGCCTGCCTCGTCTCCTGTGTGCGTCCCACAAGTGCGTGTACTGAGCGCTAAGCCATGACAGCACGCTGCCTCTGCGCGCCAGTCCATCGGTAAGTGCTCTGCCATCATCGCTGCTACGCCAGGCCCGCCTTCACTCAGTGTCCACTGGTCCATGCGCTCGTGCCCGTCAGATCACCTTAGGTTAGCCTTAGGTTAGTTAGGTTAGCTTAAGGTAGTTTAAGTTAGTTAGAAAAATAAATAAATAAATAAATATATATATATATATAAACAAATATATATATATATATATGTAAAGAATTAAAAAATAAAAAAAGAATGATTTAAAAAAATTTAAAAATAAAAATACAATAAAATATAAAAACGCAAAAAAAGTAAATAAAAAGAACTTATAACAAATAGAAAACTCATAAAAAATCAAAAATGGAAAAAAATTACAAAAAATTTAGGAACACATTAAAAATTTCTTGAAAAAATTTAAAAATTATTTTTAAAAAAATTCAAAAAATTCCACAAATAAATTACAAAATCTATAAAATTTTGATAAAATATCACAAAAAATCTAAAAAAATATAAAATTGATAAAAACAAATCCCAATCAATCAAAAAAAAATCATAAACCTTCAAAAAAATCACAAAAAAAAAAGAAAATTCACCAAAAAAATCTTAAAATATCATTCCCAAAAAACAATTATAAAAAATCTAAAAATACCAAAAAAATTTGAAAATTCAAAATTTCACAAAAAATTAAGAAAAATAAAAAGGAAGTCAACAAGCGTGTCAAAAAGAGCAAGAAAATGTGAGAAAATGCCAAAAAAACATAAAAGCAAAAAACTCATCGTTGAATAATCACACCGAACAAACCGCAAAAAAGCCAGAAGAGCAGCAAACCGAGCAAACCATGCAAAAGCGAACAAGTTGAAAAAAGGCAAAGCTGAGAAAATCACACACCGCGCAAAAGCGAATAAGATCAGCCGTAAAAATCAAGCAAAAAGAGCAACTGGAAGCAGTGGAGCGTTAGTCAAATTTCAAAAATTTTGCATGCTAGAAATTGGCAAGTGCAAGAAATTGCATTGCAAATTAGCTTCCAGTTGGGACGAACAGGAACACAAATCACGATGGATTGCAGATTAGTCTATTTACAACCCAGATTTTCATCATTTCAAAGACCCAAATCAATTCTGAAACTTTCAAGCTAGAGTTAATCAACTCTTGTGAGTCTGAAGAGCAGTCAACTGCAAAAGTGCTTTGGCTAAAGCAGTTTAATCAAAACTGAGCTGGAGAAATTATGCTAATCGATACTAAATTTGTTAGGAGATAGTTTTTACAGAACCAATCAACATGTACTCAAATAAAGTCGAGAGTTCAAGTATAGCAGAGCAAGCTAGTAGCAATGGCTACACATGCACAACTACAACAGAGCAGATTTTACAGCTATATGGCTACAATGGAGATAAAGCCTTATATGAAGATTCAGAAGTCCATAGATACTTGATGAGAAACAAAAGCAGCACAGGAGCCAAGATCCTATTGATCAGAGTAAAGCTAGATCTAGAGAACTCCCAAGTGTGCACAGACTTCAGTGGAGCCAGGTATTGCAAGCTCAAAGATGAAGTGCAGATAGAAGTGCAAAAAATTGACCCAAGTGGTTATCTAGAAATCTGCACAAGCCAGCAGAACATATAGTTGGTGCATATGCAATCAGGGTCATTGTACATGGATTACAATGGTGAGATCTATAATTGAGAGCCAAAATTGCAAGATCCAACAGATCAACCAATAGAAGCAAGCCTAATTGGGGAACCAAGCCAAAGACGGTACAAAGGTCTAGATGGAGCAATCTACAGCTTGATGCTTAGTGTTTTGAAAGAAGATGCCGACAACTTGGCCAGCATAGAAGTAGAAACTTCTCAGCTAGATCTTGACATGACAGATCCAATTGAACTACCACTAGTCATGGCGTATTGCTCAGATTGTGGACGAAAAGGTGGAAAATTTTTTGAAGATTGTCCAAGAAATCTAGACACAAAGGACATATCAATCGCCAAGCAAGGTACAAAGAAAATTGGAAATGCAAATCTCGATGTAAGTGCATCTAACTTGGCTTTTGATGCAATCGGATGATTGTGCATTACTGTTAGAAGCACCAATAAAAACACTACAAATCAAAATATGCATAAAGACGCACAAGCATGTGAAAAGCTTAAATCTGATTCTTTGAACAAAAAAATCCCGCATGAATTTGGTCAATATGTCCAGTTATCACAGAATGTTGAAAAGACTGTTAGGTTTGCAAATGATTCTGCATCCACTACCAAAAGTGTGCAATCATTCACGAGTCTAAAGGACACATCAAACATAATTATGTTAGCATTGTATGGTACACATAATACATATGCACACTATGTAGACCAAAAAGGGAAACTATACAAAAAGGATCAACCAGTGTTTGAACGGCCCACATACCAGCTCATAGAAGTGCATCTAGTGATAGATCAGAAAGAAAGGTTCATTTCAGAGGAAAGAATCTATTATAACCCATCCTCTCTAGAGTTGAAGGATATTACCTGAGTGAACCCAAAAATCTGTTCAGAGCCAAACTCTCCTCCATAGAAAATCAAGCTTCGATGTTGTGACCAAGCGAGCATATACTTTGACCAAAACAGTCGTAGATATAGACGAGAGTCTAGCATCTATGATGCCTGGGGTCGTGAAACCACAGAAGCTCATACCATAGGAGACCCATGGGATAGACAATGTCATGGCAAAGATAATGCTATCTACAACTTGACTTAGGGAATAATTTGTCAAGTTTCACGGAGATACATAGGAAACTATGCAGAAGGCTTACAGATGCAAAATGTCAACAGTGCTACCCAAAAAGTACCTACACAGTCCCAAGAGGTGAGACTAAATCAGAGCCAAACAATTTTGAAATCTTACAATGAAGCGGGCTATAGTGATCACCCTAGGAAAGGGGGATCTGTCCATCAAGCTCAGCTTATGTACCAGGAAATGCTACACTAGTTAGAAGCCCTAGAGCCTTTAACTAACCAACCCCTTCAAAGCAAAAACCATTGAAAGATCATATGGTTGTTGGAAATTTCCAATCGACCCATATTTTATCAAAGTCCACAGACAAATGCTTATATGAAGATCATCAAGGACAAAAGTTTCAGTTGATCTTTACAAATCAAAGTCAAAAGCCAACAAATTCAAAGGTGTTCAAATAATTTTATGTGACCAAGCTCACATATGCATATCAAGATGCACACGATAAAGAATATCAGTCAGATCATAATCTTGTACAAACCCCTACAGATGGCCGGACTGAAGTCAAAGACTATCTGAAGATGATGCAAAGCCTCAAGCTGCCAGAACAGGTGACAAACAAGTCAAAGACTATCTGAAGATGATGCAAAGCCTCAAGCTGCCAGAACAGGTGACAAACAAGTCAAAGTCAATGGGAACTAAAGTCTAGAAAGCTACACAAAGGTCACCACCAAAATCTCCTCCCAAGAGACAGATTCTATCAGAAAGTACAATGGATCTTTTAAGGTCAAAGGTTACTCAGATGCAGGTGGACAATGATCAACCATTGCAAGCAAAAGGTGCAATATTACAGCCAATGGAGTCGACATCAACAGAAGTAGGTGGTCAAAGCAAAGAAAATGCAAATAAATCTCAACCAAAGAACAGTAGCACAACAGAAGCGGCCAATATAGAAAGAAATCCTGAGACGATCAAGTGCAACATTGTTGGTGAAAACAAAGAAAAGCTGTAAGTAAAGTAAAGCTAGATTTTTAGTTAAAGAAGAACCTCATGTCCTTTTGCACTTGGAAAAGATGAGGACAACCACAGCAAGAAGATGCTCCTAAATTTGTTAGCATATCTAGAAACAAAAGAGCAAAATGCTAGGAAATCATCTCCACCACCATTGAAGTAAGTTCACAGATCATCATAGCTCAATTCCACGTGATCACAGCAAAATATGCCAGACAACATCATAATGGGAATGTCAATGGCCCAGAAGATGTTGGAGATACACAATGCAAACATGATGGAGTCATCAAAGACAACCAATAATGAAGACCAAGACTGGTCACCCACGGACGACAGTACAAAGTCCTCAAGCACAGTCAAAATGGAGACTTATATCAAAGAAAATCTTATTGAGGATAATTCATCTCCATCAATCAGAACTTCAAAAGAGCTTAAAGAAAATTAGACAATAGCAAGTGCAAATCAAACAGAACAAAAAGAAACCACATAAACTATTAAGCAAAAATTGCCACCAAAACCAAAAGTAAAGAAGAACAAGGTTGCAGACAAGCAGGAAGCAACAGGAAGTCCAAAGTTTCAGACATTGCCAGCTAAATCAACTGATGCAAGTCAGAGTGGAACACAAAGTCTCAAGATACCCTCCATAGAGACACAGTTAGATCAAGATGAGACCTTGGAAAAAGCAGAACAAAGATCTTCAATAGAACCTCCAATGAGAATAGTTGTAGTTCTCAACAGTACAAAATGAGCAAGTGTCAGATGCAATGCTCTACTAGATAAATAAGCAAATTGCAATATGGTTGCAGACCACATTCAGAGCATTCTATAGATTACTCCATGCAAACCTAGCAAAACAATGCTAGGTTTGCATACAGGTCAAAAATAAATGGTTGCTACCCTTAGCATCCAGAAACATGAAGAGCCGGTGAAGTTTGACGTAAAGTCTTCAAAGGAAATCCTTGCAGATGTCATCACTAGACATCAATGGCTAGACCCACACAACGCCTACAAAGAGGATAAAATTCTAATACTCTCTTTTCCAAGAAGTACCAAGCAACAATTACAGGTGTTGCTAATGCGAGATTCAAAGTTGCAAAAGTCACAAGAATCAAATAAAAATCTTGCAGACAAAGGTAAAGCCAAAGTGGACCTTCACTGACTAGCAAAGAAGATGTGACAACATATGCCTCTACATTAAAGAACCCTCATGGATCAGCTTCTTCAAGCAAGTCGGGCTTTCAAAACTTCAAATCAAATGTTGACCCAATTGAAACCCAGAAAGCAAAGATATTTCAGCCAAAGTACTCAAGAAAGCAAAGGAAAGTCAAGCAAGTGTTTGTTTAGAGCAGTTTAATCAAAGTCAATGATCCAATTTGGATTAAAGACATGGAATCAACACAAAAAGTCAAACACATGGGATGGATAGCATCACAATGGAGATTAAAAGAACAGGAGTACAAAAACCGCAGATAGGGTATATGAAGTGAAGTCAAGACCCTCCCAAGAAAGAAGGCCCACAAGGTATCAACCTCGACAATATCCTAGGATACCTAAGAAGCAGGTATACAACATAAAAACTTTGAAAGATGCTAAAGTAAACCACAACTCTCAAGAGGATACAGAACAAAGACGGATCTCATAGAATGTTCCTCTTAGAGAAGGATTCTACACATGTTATACAAAGATTTGGCTACCAGTCAACCACAAGCCAACTGCAACTACACTAGACCTGCATGAACATCTCAAGAATTCAACAAGACCTAGAGAAAAGAAAAGTCAACAAAGGAGTTACAAAGGTCATCAAGAGATTTGGATTCCTAAGTCTTCCAAGGCTCCTAGTCAAAATCCAAATGCCAACAGCTAACAAAGGACTACAACAACATCAAAGACTCCTATAAATAGGTCCAATTGAAGAATCAAACAAATAATGGTGTCTTCACACTCAAAGAAGGAAAACCCAAACAATGAGAATGCAGATTCGAAGATGATAAAACAGGTATGGCAAAAGAAACCTTTGATGCCAACTTGGTCCTTCACTGATCATCTTTTTGAGGATTCAAGCTTACTTTTACCTGAAGAAATGTTTGTAGTAAGCACAAGAATGTCAAAAGTCAAGGTGCCAAGGTGCAAAAAACACTCTGTGGCATAGTCAGAGCTAGGCTGCTGAGCCATAAAATGAGCAAAGCATTAGTTCCAAAGCTTCAAGTTGTAATAAACTCTGTCCTAAGAGTCGTAGTTATTAGGTTTACACTCAAGCTGGAAGAGTTGAGCATATCTAAGTCATGTCGCTCATGCTGGATGAGATGAGCATAACAGTCAAAGTGTAGTAACTTACAAATGATGGAGTGTTGTAAATTCCAACACTCACGCACACTGCATAGTAAGATGAGAGCACATATCCTCGTCAATGAAAACCATTCTTAAAGGGGTGCCAGCTTGCAAAGCCATGTCATATGCTTTTATAACTACACCATCTTTTTGAACAACCCCTCAAAGTATTTCTTGCACAACATATTGTTTCGCATGCATTTCTATGTATGCATAAATATGATGTCCTATCATTGGACATATGCATTAGACACTCTGTTTTCTTCCATCTATGCACCTTGAGTGGACTAAAACAGGCAAACCAATGTTCCATCATGCTACCATTTCATATTTGTTGCCTTTGTAATTTCATATCTATCAGCAAATAACCCCTTGAGTACTTTATTAATATTTCCAATGCTAATAAGTACTCCAATAGTGCGTGTATCCCAAAGGCACTATTTTCCCACTCGGTTTTTTCCCCTTGGTCATCCAGGTATTATACCCTAATTTAGAACCTCATCATTCTACTTCCCTTGTAGATACTTTTCATAAATAAATAGCAGTCTCATCATTATGCTATTACAACCGACAAATGCAACATCATCTTTCACATTAGACATATCCGGATCAATGAAGATGCTGCAACAAATTGAACCTCATCGACAAATTCAATGAAAAATGAAGACAATCAGCCCATCAACAACCAATCAAAAACCTTCCACAGCCTCCACGGACACTTTTCAACAGTGCCCAAGGACGGGCACTAAAATTGGAAGGGGGGAATGTTAATCAAATCAATGGCAGTTAAGAGGAACTGCTAAAGACTGAAGACATACGGATGCACATTGAGGATGAATACAAAGAAGCAACAAAGATTGGAGTTACACATTTTCCACATTTTCTCAAAATGGTCAAGTATTGTAAATTCCTGATTTATTTCAAGCCATTGTAATATTTTAATGTGTCACGTGCTCAATGGGAGTTCCAAGCTATAAAGAACAGGTGAGTTAGGTCTGCCTAGGTAGCAAATTTAGTAAGTGGTGGAGCCCTAAATGCCTTGGGCGCCTGGAAATTTCATATTTTTACCCTAGGTACATAAGGTAGTGTGTAAAGGAAATTAGGGTTCTCAAGCTCATTTGTTGAGAGCACTCTTTGGTGAGAGCTCTTGAGGTGTTTGGCTATGGAGTCCTTGAGCTTCTCCTTGCTCACGTGGCTTGGTTAACACTAATCAATGATTAATTGTCTTTCACTATGCCTCTCTCATGCTTCTTATGATTGCCTATGATGCTTAGATTAGCTAGATCGTAACTAATTAGTGGCTAATCCCTCTCTAATCTTGTGTGATTTCCCTGTTTTGCTTGTGGGTGCATGTAGGTTTGATTGGAGTGTCGTGGTTGATAGATCTATGTGTGTGTGCTTGCAATTAGTATGTTGCATGATAGGATTAGTGTTGTGTGCATCTTGCAATGGTTAGTGTGTGTGATTGGGTTGATTAGAGGTGAAGAAAAGTGGATATGGAGGGTTGCCCTTCATTGTGGCTTAGCTCCTCCATATACCAAGAATCTCACCTCATACAATTAACCATTCGTGTTTCCATGATTAGATCACTAATCGTGTGAATGTTTCCATGCCCTAGTTGGGTAGCTCATCCCTTTGAATTGATAATTTTGTTGGTCATTGGAGCTATGCAACGATGAGACCCCCAACAACAAGATAACCATCCTGCAAGGTGAATGGTTCTCTTTCTTCCCCAAAGCAAGGGCTGGCATTATGTCTCTAAAATCAGGGTCAATAGCATACTCATGTATCATAGAGGATATATCATTGCGAGTAGCTATAGACACTGCATTAAATTTTGGTTGTCATGAAAGTGCATCAGAAACTTGATTGTGCTTACCAGCAATGTGAGCAATATGGACATTAAATTGCGAAACAAAATTTGCCCACCTCATTTGTTTGTGTCGGAAAGCTTGGTTTGCGTCATGAATACTTGAGACTTTGGTGGTTGGTTCAAAAATAAATTGAGTCCCCAATAAGTAGTGCTTCCATGTGTCTAGGGCATGTAGACCAGCTAAAAGCTCTTTCTCATAAATGTGCAAGACTCGTTCATCAGTATTGAGCCTTCGATTCTCATATGCTATGGCATGCCCTTCTTGAAGCAAAACTGCTCCAAGCCAATCACCACAAGCATCACATTCGTCTTTATTTTGCACTAAAAGGACTGGAGAACAAAAGGGAGAGGAACTAGGCCTCACCATCCCTTTGTATACCAATTCCTGTACTTGTCTTATGATCTCCTCTTGTTGAGCTTGTGAGACTCGATAAGGAGTCTTGTTAGGCGGTGAGCTTCCTGGAAGGAGCTCAATGCGATGGTCATCATCCGCTCATTTTGGAGGTAAGTCCATAGGGATATCATCGATGAAAACATCTTGGAATCCTTTTAGAAAATTAGACAAGTCTAACTCTTCTTAATTCCTACCATTTACATTTGATGAAACATTAGGATCTTTTAGAGACTCTTTGACAAAAATCATGTATGCAAAAACTGAGCTCTTCGTTGATTTATCAAAAGCACGAGAATTTACAAGTGGAATAGTGCAACCATGCTCACTAGCATCTATATACATGTTCTTTCCCCTATAGGTGAAGTAGATTCTCCTTTCAGGGAACTTCACATTAGCAGCCATGCGATCAAACCATGGCACCCCTAGGATAGAATCCTCATGTTGGAGAGGAGAGATGAAAAGTCTTCTTTGTCGACATACCTTTGGACATGAGGCCTCAACTTCCCATTCAAGGGAGTAATGGAGGCTTACTGTCCCTTGAAAGCTATGTCAGCCATTACTATATCTCCCATATCGAAAGCTTGAATGCCCAACTTGGTGGCCAACTCTATTGATATGAAGTTGTGAGTAGATCTAGGGTCAAACAAGATGAAGGCATCATTCTCTCTTACCTTTCCTCAAGCATAGGAAAGTGATGATCCTTTGCAATGAGCATCCTCTTTTGGAGCTTCCATGGTGGAAGCCCTAGGAGTCTCATTGCGAACATTCTTTTTGGGGCAAGAACGATAGCCATGTCCTTGCTCCCCACAATTGAAACACTTAGGGTCCTTGAAAAAAGATTCACGCTCTTCACGAGAGAGTTTGTTTTTGCCTTTGTAAACTACCTTCTCCTTGGACCTATTGTTGTTTTTGTTGTTGGAAGTGCCTTGGGAATAATTTTGAGCATTGTTTTTTCTCTTTGCATCATTTTTCTCTTTGTTTTCCATGTGCTTGACATTCCGTCTAGCCCCTTGATGTAAATCAATGCATTGGGGAGGGGGAACACACCCAACACACTACAAAATGCCGCACTATAGCCCAAGGTATACACAGATCCCCAATCCACTAGAGCTCACCTTTAAAACTCCACACGACTCACAAGCAAACCATCACTTACACACCACCATACGCACACATGCCTTGCAATGCACCAAAGGGATTTAGTCACTCCGCTCCGCTCAATTCACAGCCTTCCAACCACACACAATGTCTCTCTATCTCTCTTTGCACGATAAACTTCGGGGGGGGGGGGGGGGGGGGGGGGGGGGGGGGGGTACATAGCCTACACACGCCTAGAAACACACGCACACAAACAGAGAAGAGAAGGGGGAACGACACCCTGAAACAATAGAGAATATCCTTCTTGCATATGCAATGCCATATACAACCAATATACTCGTGGCATGAACCTCAACAAAAAGACACTCGCTCAAAGTCTACATAGGCCAGGGAGCATAATGGAAAAAAGCCCAATAACCTTCACGTTTACATTCTTTTATAGAGGTGTGTCTAGCAGACCTAAAAAAGAAACAATGGGTGAGCTCCCATCTTGTGCACTGCACTTGCAACCTCATTTGCAATTTCCTTTGCATTGCCACCACTTGGCACACTTGATTTTTTTGGTAGCTGCATGGTATCTCTCTTGGTCCCAATTTGGCTGCCCGACTAGGCCACCTCCTGCTTGCTCCTTTCACTTGCCCTTTTGGGCGTTTGAACTCACCTTCTCTTTTCTTCTTGTTCCCTATTGGCAAGATAGGCCTCTTGGCCATCTTTGTGACTCTCTCTCATTCCTACTATCGGCCACGGGACAACTCCCTTCATTTCACCCTTAACCGGCCTTGGGCTGCCTCACTTTATTGTGGGACTCCTTCCCTAAGAAATAGCGACATCACTATTGGGGGGGTACTACCCCATTAAGCTTCAAAAGAATGGTCCCTTAGCAGGCGTGGGCATTAGCTCTTACAGCCAAGCCACATCATCATCGTCATCAACGACCACCACCGGCTAGCCACGTCACCGCGCCACCAATCACCTGTCAAAACTGCCGCTCCGACGTCCCCTCAGGACCGCGCGCCGCCAACATAGAGCCCAAACAAAGCATGCCATAGCCAAGGCAACGAAGCTCTCACGCCACTACACATGCTTAAAATGGACTCTTGGAATAAATACCCCTACATCTCACCACCTCACTGCGCATATGGGACAATTCGGAGCCATATGGCACTCCTTGGTGAGTTGCCTCCAATAGCTTGAACTTCAAAAAAACAAATCCTCAAAAAGAATCCCCAACCTTTTTTCTTCCCACTTCTTTCCCTGCTTGCCAATTGTTCACTGGCAATCCGATCACCGAGCCGCAAACTCACTTGTCTGACTCCGAACTCACCCCACCTTGCCACACTTCACAATTCTTCGAGCCCCTGAACCAAGGTCGCAAAAAACGAGAAAACCATCCGTGGCCAATTTCGAACAAATGCACCCAATTTTGTGGCTTCCGTTTGACGTGCAGTCAATTCTTGCTAGCTTCGTATGAAGCATACCTTGCTCTAGAACCTTGTGGAGGCTCAAAAGATGCCAGATGGCATGATTCCCCATGGGGTCAAGTGGTGTGCGCGTCTATTGCATGTGTCATGCAAGGGACTTTCCGATACACTGTGTGCGAGCCACAAATGTCTCCAAGCACGCAATTAGCATAAACTAGTAAGCTCAAAGCTGACGATGGCATGTCACTCATCGCACTACACTTGTTGTCTTGGAGGATTCATTGCCACAAAGAAGAGGGAGATGCCGCTACGCCGCGCTCAACCGCCTTGCCACCGTCGTGCCGCCGTTGCAATGCTCAATCACACGCTCTCTCTCTCACGCATACGCACACACACACAAGGAGATGAAGATGAAGAAGATGGAGATGGAGCAAGAGCACTCTTCAATTGCACAAATGAAAGAATTAGTGAATTTTAGGTCTAGTTGACTTTATATGAGCTTGCCCCATTTACACTTGGGCGCCCATGCTCAGCCAACTAATCCCTGGAATGTTCTAGTTAGAGTGCACCTCTCATTGATGATCACTCTTACCCTTTTCCTATTGGACCGACAAGCCCGATACCTGACTCTACCAAATAAATAATACGGCGTCCGTCTTAGGTGATAGGAATGTGCGTGAGGGTTAACATGCCCCCCTTCCTGATGTAGATTCCATCCTTGGAAGCTATTGGGTTGAAGCGCGTTCATCGAGGTGGAAGATCATTTGAGATGAATGTCCTTAGCCTTCTTCAGTCACTACAAAATCAAACAACATCGGCACAGTAATTGCATTCTCATATACAATTAAAAAGCATATGTAGTTGTAGGCAGACAATTTTATTAGTAACAAAATTTTAAACCGTTTATCAGTAATAAATATTAAATTGCAATATAATCAAACGCATACACTGTTGTAAAGTTAAAAAATTAAACAAGTTTGGGGTCTCTAATTTGACGATCAAAAGGCACTAAAGATCGTATTAATACCATAGGCAAGCTTATCAATTTTCTCTAGTCAATTAAGTTGTTTAATTGCGAGAGCCAAGTATTTCATGTCCGAGGGCTAACTAGAGGCTATACCTAGAAGACCTTGTAGTTAAGCTACGATAAAAGGAATTGCTCATAAAATCGTTGCCTCACTTATTTCCTTTTCTTTGACCACCCAAAATCTTTTCACATTGTTTCAATTCTGATGTGTGTGCCTATTTTGTATGCCCTGGGTTTTTTGCTTTTCAAGGAAAAGCGCCCACACTGGGAACCTCTAGGGCTCTAGTACCATAGGCGATACATGTGAGTGAAGTACCAAATCAAGCTGAAATTTCTCTTCCAACTTAAGATTTTACATTGTGGCACTTTTTTTTTTTTTTTGTACGTTTTCAACGTTTTAATTTTATAACTTTGGGGGGTCGTATAACACTGTTACCCTTCCCAGGCTCATCACATTAGTAAACTGCCTTTATAATAATCAAGCTAAAGGTCAATAGGAACTAATGCCACTAGAAAGCCCTCATACATTGCACACAATGCTGCCTAAATCGGATTAAGAATCTAAGTAACCATGGAATATTAGGAAGGCATTCCCCATGGTATTAAGAGAAGATCTCTAACACCTAGCTTGGTGAAACTAGCTTAGTCGGACTGCTTGATTTTTAAACCTGGATAAGTGATTATGACAAAAATTACATTGAATTTAATGTTTGACACTAAAATGCGTTGAATATTATGCTACCAATCACAATTAAAGCAGACAAACATGGATGCAAAAAGATAAGGGGCAATGCTAATGGACAAGAAACACCTGTTTGTGTTGATGGTCGTGCTTCATTTGAAGTGTGAACAAGAGAAAGATTCCATAAAGATCCAAATCCTAACAACAGCAACACGTTCCTGTACACACTAGGAAACACAAAGAATACCTCTAGGATGCACATCAGTGGAAAAAGGTACCAACACTTATTGAACACGATTAAAAAACATAAGGAGCCCTATCCTAATTATTTGCACTCCCCCTAGAGAGTCAAGGGAATAGGATATTGTAGATATTGGGGGGAAACCCTAAGGCTAAACCCCTATCCTCGCTGTGAGAAAAACAAAGCCATCATTCGTGAGACCATATGTGCCATCCGTATAATCATGTAAATCTTCATCATCATCAGAGGCACCAATGTTTACTAAGAAGGTCACTAAACGCCTACAGTCATCTTGGTCAAAAGGATATGCTTGTGCAATGGGAGATACACTCTCTACTAAGTGTGGATCAGTCATGGTTAAGAGACGTATCAGCCCTCCTTGGAATTCCTCTCACATGCTAGTGTACCTACCAATCCCATTCATAGGAAAGCACCATAAAGACCATGTGAAACATTTGTGAAAAGTAACGAGGGTACCTCTCACCCAAGGCAGGAGTGGATGAGTCTAGAGTACTAGCCATATCTGTACACGCAAATAGATGATGGTTAGAGTGCAAGTATTACAAGGGTCGTGTTATTGTGCATAATGTGTTTTTATGATTTTGTGTTATGGCTCTTGCTCTTTTACTTTTTTTTCTTTTTTTGTGAGGATAAGGCTTTATATATACATTCCCTAAGATTAGAGATTGAGAGGTCAGGAAGGAATGTTGAAAGGGAAGTAAGTGAATGATGGATGTCAGCAAACACTGCCCCCTTCCTAGCATAGATCATACCTTTTGGAATGACGTCGTCACCTTTTGAAACCAATTGTTCCAAGTTGTTATGGGTAAAGGCTTTAACCAATAGTTTTTGACCACCCTATGCGTTTCATCTAGTTGCAAGGGTGGTAAGATACTCTCCCATGATTTTATTTGCAAAGTTGTTGTAGGTGGTGAACTTACAACAGGAGGTGCAAACTCTTTCTTGCTTGTATGGATATGTACAATGGTAGTTGGAGGTTGTGTTGAAGCTTCTATTTTCACATAGGAATTACATGAAGAGAAAGAAGCTTCATCTGACTTCCCTGTTCTTGAGCTACGTGGAACAAATTGTTCTTTCTTTGGTACCCAAACTAGCTCTGGAGTGGGTGTGTAGCATTCCATGATTTTTTCCTTTTCGCAATCTTCAATACGTTTGGAGCCATAGGACTGGTCTCATATGGTCCCGGTGACAAGTAAGAATACAATCTATGTTTTGGCACCCAGATTTGATCATTTCCTTGATAGTAGCCTTGGGCTTCCAATAGTCGTTTAGGAATCCAACACCACATTTCCTTACATTTCTTGGAGCGAGTGGAACGTCTCTTACCAGGCTCTTGTCTTTTAGCACTATCTATGGTCGCTAAAGAAGCTTTAGGGACCCCCTTGTATGTTTTCTTTGTTATATTGAGATGGGTCTTGTGTGTCTCAAGCTTTATTTCAAGTACATCAGTTGAAGCTCTAGAGAGTTGGGCTATGGGGACATATGGTTCAACCTCTTGGACATGCAATGTTTTGGGTTTTATTTCCTTAAGAGGCAATATCTTAGGGACTATGGCCTGAGTGGCAGGTCTAAGAGTTAGTTTTCGTGTTGTGACACCCCCTGTCCGCCAATCAATAGTGCATTTGGTGGCTATCATCTGCGTCGTCCTAGGTTTATATTACCCTCCATAGTTCCAATAGGCATGACCAAAAGATCTTGAGCTACAACCCCATTTTCATAACTGATAGAAGTGTGCCATATTTTAAAAACCGTAGTTTTTTTCTTGTTGACACCCCTGACTTGGATAATACTCTTAGATAGAGGTGACTTCCCTAACTGACACCACACCTCATATGATAGTAGATTATATTTAGCACCCATGTCCAATAAGGAGTTATATAGCACTTTTCCATAGGTGTTGTTTAGCTCATTAGGGTATCGTAGAGGTGTGTCAGAGCCCAACCAATCCTCATTGGTTTCAACGTGGAATGCATGTGTAACTCCAAGGTTAGCCTCTCGTTTTTGTCTTATGCGTTGTTGTCGCTCCTTAGCCCTAGTTTGAGCTTGTATCTTCTTCAATTTTGTTTGTGCCTTGGCTACCATTTTTGTATGGATGGCACATAGCTCCTCTTGGCTTAAAGGATCATAGTATCTTTTAAATTTTCTCCCATTGAGGAATCCAATGGTTTCAACTCCATCAAGAGTCTCCACATGAATGGTTCCTTGTAGGGTGATCTCACATACTCTATATGGTCCTTTTCCCGCATATTTCAACTTTTTCTTTTCGTTACGTACTCCATACATAAGGATTTTATCACCAACATTGATATCTTGTTCTTTAGATGATGGTCAAACCATTTCTTCCTCCTATCTTTCTCCACAAGTGCATTTTGCACAATTAATTGCCTCTTCTTCATCTAGCCTTTCAAGGATATATAATAACTCAACTAAGGGGTTACCATCTTAGCCTTCTTGAGAAGCTACTCAAAGACTAGGAATGACAAACTCCCATGGCATAACCGCTTATTGGCCATACACCATCTTAAATGGTGTGCAGTTAATGGAAACTTTGTACGCGATACGGTAAGCCCATAGAGCTAATGTAAGCTTTAAATCCCAATCTGTGTGATGAGCTTCCACCTTTTTGGTCAAGATAGAGATTAAGGTCTTGTTGGTGCTCTCAGCTTTTCCATTTCCTTGTGGATAATAAGGTGTGGACTTATGGTGAGCTATCATAAAGTTGGTAGTGAGTTCTTTTATTACTCCATCTATAAAATGAGTACCATTGTCACTCACAACCTCAAAAGGACAACCAAATCTTGTAATAATGTTCTCAAAGAGAAACTTGGCAGTTGACTTTGCATCAGCCTTACGTGTCGCCCTAGCTTCCACCTACTTTGTCACATAGTCAGTGGCATTGATAATATATTGAGATTGACTGCTACGAGCTACTGGATTAATTGGGCCTACAAAGTCCAAACCCCATTTTTCAAATGGTTGAGTCACTTTAACAGGATGTAAGGGCATCTTATCCTTTCATTGTGTGATCTTGTAACGTTGGCATTCGTCACATCCTTTTGCAAAAAGTGATGCATCCTTGAATAAGGTAGGCCACCAATAGCCTGATTGCAGCACCTTTGTAAGTGTTAGTTCCCCTGAGAAATGTCCTCCGGCTATACCCATGTGGGCACATGTACGCTCTCTAAGGTGGCATTGAGGTAGGTAAAATAAGTACCAAGGGAAGGAGAGATACGAAGGATTAGACGGAGAGAAAAGAACATACTTGTGAAATAGAGATAGGATAGGGGTGTGAGAGTAACGACAATGAAAGAGAGAGAGAGAGAGAGAGAGAGAGGGGGTGGGGGGGGGGGGGGGGGGGGGGGGGGGGGGGGGGGGGGGGGGGGGGGGGTGGGAAGGGCTTGGGAAAAGATAGGTTCACTATATCTAAAGCCTGTTCAAAATGAAAAATGGCCGGTTCAAGTTTGGGCAAGAAGGTTCTCAAGCCGGTTCCAATTATGGAATTTTTAGTTATAGTATGAGATTTTTAGTGTGATTATACCTCTCAAATTTAGAGCTAGCCTGTTCATATGCGTATGAAAAGGTTCCAAAGCCGGGTCCACAAAAAATGTTCCCAATCGGAGAGGGAGCCTGAGGATGTGTGAGGGATAGAGAGAGAGAAAACGCCAAAGTGGAAGCGGCAACCGAGAGAGAAAACCATTTGCACGATAGTCAAATTGTCATTTGTGCAATGATAGGGACATAATAATATTCATAGCCCACAAATCAAGCATATATTCTTGCACACTCCACTGAAGCAGTTAGTGGTGGTCACTCATGGCACTAGTAGATGCTTTTCAAGGTTTGGGACTACTCGTGGCACTAGCATATGCTTTTTGCTTTTTGAGAAGTGGAACCCTCATGGTACTAACACATTCCTGTAAGATCTTGCGCCACTCATCCATCACTATCATATGCTTTTTGAGACCATGCTGCTTCAGCCTATATAAATGATATAGAGGCAAACAACATATGCAACACAAGTGACTCGGAGGTGTCAATTAAAAGAGATTTTTTTATTTTTTCCTGTTCTTATTACAATGCATATAGGATATGCAACTATTGGTAATGAATTCGTTGGTAAAATCCATGATGAGCTTCACAAACGCCCCCAAGCACACCCCTTGAAGAAAAGAAGATGTTCATGCAAAGGGAGCGTGACACAAACAAGGCCATCCGGATGTTCAACCACCTTAACCGCGCTCGCAACACTAGAGACCAGGAACTTAATGAAGGCTATGAGACAATGAAAAGTGCTCTAGCCAAGTGGGAGACATGGGGCTACATTGACAGCACTCAGAGGGCCGCTTTGCAAGCAAAGATTGACCATTTGCTCGTGTACAAACGCACAATCAACCTGGAGGACATCTTTGGCTCTAATGTGGTGGAAGATGGAGGCAAGATTTAAATAATTATACACTAATTAATATATTTAATTAATGATGCACTAGCACACAATAAATTGTACTAGTTTGATGCAAGTTGTACTATGTGTGTGCAAGTTTGATGGCCTACCTAATATTGTAGACAACTTACTTTAATTATATGATGGTGTTCTTTGAATTGTAATGATTGATATGACAAATGTTGGGTACGCTCTTATATATAGGGGGATGTGCACAACATTGTGTTATTCATTACTTTGTATTTTATGAATTCCAAATAATGTGTGAGACACCACACCACATGTGAGGATGTATTTTTTGAACAACCTTAGAATAATCTACATATGAGACCATAAAAAAGTGTTAGCTTGAACATTTAAAAAATGAGACCTAAGTAGATAAACATGTTATTCTTCCACTCTTCTATGCCTTGGTGATAGTAATTTATTTGTCAAGTTTTGGGACCATCCCCTCTCTCTTTCTGCACAATTTTCAAAATCTTAAAGTGTGCATTAATATACTAGTTAAGTTAGTTATGCCTATTTGGGATGAGCCACCTCAAAGCTGATTTGGAGACACTACTAGAAATCGCAACCGTTTAGCCCAATTTATGCATGGCATTTTTTGTGGCAGACCTTTTATACAAAGAACAAGCTTTTTTTGAGTAAACATACATACGTCTTTGGTTGAGCTGCTTAATGTAAGGGGGAAAACTACCAATTTTAGAGACACTACCTTCTTGTGATACCTAGCCATGATAATATTCATTTTTTTCACTTTTATCTTATTGTTTATTTCTTCAATTTGGATTGGAAATAGAGAGAAGGGGAATAATTGTAAAGACAAAGGCAATTTTGGGAAAAAAAAATGGGCATGTGGACTACTGTTTTTGTTTAGCAAAAAATGTAAATGTTTTACTTTTTAAATGGAGGAGATCGCATGAGTTCATTAAGATTGTATCTTTTAGGACTTAATATTATTGAAGTAGTTAGACTTTTATTTGGTCTGGTCTACTAACACACCTACAAGATCTATCATAGCTTAGGGTATTGTTGATATCTTCTAGCTAAACTGGACCGCCAAATGTAGCTACAAGCTTTTTGAAAACCACGACGTAATGTACTATATATTGTACAAATCTATGTGAGTTTTCTATATAATTCAAGAAATTGATGAGCATGTCTCTAGTATTTACCCTACTTTTAGTAGAATATTATTTCCTGTCCATGTAGGTGTTGTTGCACAATGTTCATAGAAAAACGTAAGGATGAATGCCTAATAAGCCAATTTGAAAGTAGGAATCTAAAAAATATTGATGGTTGTACTTGCACTTGTTTTTCCTCGAGTTTGGGAAGGGACCTCAAAGTAATGATACACACATAGACTCTTGTAGATAAACTAGTAATTAAAAACACTTTACTCAGTTGAAGAACTCCTTACGTACATAAACACACACATATAACTAAATATATATATTATATAATGAGTACTTAGAAACACTTTATCGAGTTGAAGAACTACTAATTTACATAAACCACACATTTAAATAAATAAATAAATAGATATATATATATATATATATATATATATATATATATATATATATATTGTGTTGTGCACTGCTATACAGGAGGCTAGAGAGAGAGAGAGACTCAGAGTGCTCGAACTGGACATGCCTCTTCCAGTCAGCAGCCCCTGCTTATATTAACCACCCTTAGTATCTGCCAAGATGGGGTCTTCTGCAAGAACCCTACATGACTCCAACTACCCATCACACTTCCCCCCTTAGGGAAAAAAGAGGTGGACTGCTGTGTTAGAGCTGGTCTCTTCCAACACCTCATTTGGGGGGAAGGACTTACATTTTGAGGGACTGAATAGTTAGGGGCTAGAAGCTATAGAGAAGTAAGTTTTCATCCAAATTACGTGGGCTGTTGTTATTGATTGATTACTATCGCATCGAAGGTGATATGTGTTCTCCCTTAGTCTTTGAAGGATGGTGTAGGGGCCAATCCATCGATGCATGAAAGATTTTGAGAGACCCTTTCTTCTCACAAGGTAGTATAGGCTCACCTTATTATGCTCGTTGTAGACTTGAACATGTTGACCCTCGTCGTTAAGCTTCTTTTGTTGCCTTTGGGCTTGTAAAAGGTTTGCTTGCATGGCGCTTCGGAGAAGAGACTGAGTGGTAGATAGTAATTCCATCAAATAAATGGCATCTTGTTTGGTGGGAGCAATGTGGACTGTGGCCAAGTCTGGTGGAAACTGAGGATATCGTCCATACAGAGCTTTGAAGCGACTAACTCTAGCGGAGGCTTGTACTACTGTATTGTATGCATGCATGACAAATGGGAAGGTTAGATCCCAATGTTGGTGCATAGGGTCGACATATGCTCCCAGCATCTGCTTGATTGTTTTGTTCAATCGCTCTGTTAGACCACTTGTTTGGGGATGATAGGGTGAGGTAAACACCTGTGTGATTCCTAAACTTTTAGCGAGTACTTGCATAACCTCACTTTTGAACTGCCTTCCCTGATCTAACAAGAGTTGTCGAGGACAACCGTGGCGAAAGATCACGTTCTGGAGAAGGGTTGTTGCAACCGTGGAGGTTGTGGCATCTGGTAGAGCTTGAGCTTCACACCACCTAGTGAGATAATCTGTGATTACCAAAATGAATTTATTACGTGAGACTGATGTTGAGAAAGGGCCAATAACATCCCATCCAATCAAGTCGAATGGTGTTGAGACTCTTATAGGTGATAAGTAGCTAGGCCTTTGATTTGGAGTTTTGATTTCTTGACAGGTAGTGCATTGTTGAAGCCTCTTCGAAAGAGTTTGTTGCATGTTGGGCCAATAATTCTTTAGCCGAAGGTTATGGAGTACTTTGTGAAATACAAGATGCCCGAACAGTGGATGTGTATGAAAATAATCCACATAATAATGTTGCAATTGTGTTGGTATGTACAGTCATGGTTGACAGCTTGTCTGCACATAATACAGTAATCCATCGATTATCGTAAAGAGAAGCTGATGTGGGTGGAATGTGGATGATTTTATGTGATGAACAATTTCCTGCACGCTGGGGTCCTGTTGTTGGAGAGGTCTAAGTGTGTCAAGATGAAGGGACTGATCTTCTTTTAGGCTTTGAGCATGCTGAATGTGGACAGTAGGGGGGGTTCTGGACATGCCATCTACAATACAGTTTATGGATCATTTTTTGTACCTGATTTTGAAGTGATATTCTTGTAGGGCGAGAGCCCACCTGAGAAGACGCCCTTGGGGATGTGATTTTTGAAAAAGAGGAATAATCCGCTGATGATCTGTTTCTACTGTGACTTGGGTTCCATGAAGGTATGGATGAAATTTTGTGAAGGCCCAGACGACCGCAAGTAGTTCTTTCTCTGTGGTAGAATAATTGAGTTCTGGTTTGGTAAGAGCTCAGCTGATGAAGGAAATAGGCTGCCAGTGACCATGATTATCCTAATGTAGAAGAGTAGCTCCTAATCCCATATTTGAAGCATCTATTTGAAGTAGGAAGGGGCGCTGAAAATTGGGATGGGCTAGCATAGCTAATTGTTGAATGGCTTGCTTCAACTGATCAAAACTTGTTTGGCATGATTGAGTCCACTTGAAACGGGTCCCTTTTTTGAGGAGTAGACGTAATGACTGGGTGATCTAGGCTAGGTGTGGGACAAAACGGAGGGAAAATGTTCCCATCCCCAAAAAACTTTGCAGTGTTTTGACATTAGTTGGAGGAGTGTAAGAAGAGATAGACAAGACCTTGGCTGGATCAACTTGGACTCCCTCTGAAGAGATCGTATACCCTAGAAATTTTAATTTTGTAGAACCCCACCTGCATTTGTGGAACTGTAATTGCAGGTTGTACTTGTGGATAAGTATGAGAGCTTCATGTAGCACAATTAGATGTTCAGCCCATGATTTGTATATATTAAGATGACGTCTAGGTAGACGATGATGACCTGTAAGGTTTCCAGTTTCTGAAACCTTAAGATTGTATAAAGCTTAGTTCAACTGATATGATTATTGAAAAAGCAATGTAGAATTGTTCGACCGTGGCAAATATTGGTATTTTTTAAATCTTAAGCATAGCAAATCGCGGGCTATAAATTTTCAGAATCAGATTCCGATAAAAGGGAGAGTTACGGGCTCTGAAAGGTTACAATAGGAATTCAATTAGTTAAGTAAAATTGGATGGTTTCAGTAATTATTATTATCAAATACTTTCTTATCCTAAGGTTCTAGAATTTATTGATATTTTCAATTTTCATCACATTAAAAATCAATGAAATTAGTAAAAATCGATTCTGGAAGCTAGGCGGGTTGTGTGGAGCAGTGAGGAACCTGCACGGGACTAGATTTAGTAGTAGGCGACGTTTTTTGACTTCTAGGGCTGCTTGGGATGCAATTTATTGCCATTTCTCAGCCTGTGAGTGCCCAGAAACCTATAAATATGACCCTTGCTTCACAATTTCAGACAGACTCGGAGCCTTGACACACTCTCTCTCATCTAGAGAGACCGCTACGCAGAAATCACTAGAAAATAAGCTCTAGTTGATTAACTTAAACGGCGGCCGACATGGCTCCAAAGAGAACCAGGGACAATCCTCTTACCGAGGAAGAGGATGTTAGCAACAAAATAAAAAATGTCACTAATGACCATGAGGTTGGGCCTATCCATAGGTCGACGGAGGAAAGTCTACGGGCTCCCGCCCAATAGCACATGTACAAGCAGTCCTAAGTGGATTTCTATTTTGCTCACTTAAAACCTTTTAACGTCCATTTTTAAGCTAGCATTGCATACGTAAGGTTAGTAAGGATAAAGTGACTAAAAACGGAAGGTAACTTCCAACGTGCATTTGTTTATAATGTAGGAAAGAATTGTTTGGGTTAAAACTGGTTAAATTAAGAAAGATATGATTGATCATCCTTAAGACAGCTTGTCTCAAGACACCTCCGACTCCTTAGTATAAATTGATGATAATGATTGGCTTTCTAGCCACGGATAAGTCGGTTAGCCCCATGAACGTTGAGTTTCCACTCCGTGTCATGTCTTGATGTTTCTACATAAGTTAGGATACCGTTTTTATCCTAGGGGAGCCGCCCGGTTGTATGGGCAATTGGTTTGGTGTATGGGCACCCAGAACCTTGGGTGGGGGTTTATCCACTCCGGATTATGAATAAGGAATGGTGCCGTTTTTTTCACCCTTAGGTGGTCTTAAGACAAGAAGAGTACTGATCATGGTTATTATGGATAATTTTTTGATTGACAGTACTCTGTCTTAAGTTTAAAGATGTCTGTTTGCTAAAAGAATGTTTTCAATACTATTTTCAAGGGCTGTTTTAATAAAATTCTGTTATGAAGGATAAAAGGAATCATTATTTTAATTGTGATAAGAATCTGGTAGTAATTAAATAACAAAAGAATCATGTGTGAGTGCGGGGTGGTAAGTGGGGATTGACTAAGGTTGTCAATCATGGATGGGTGGACCTGATTAGTCGGGTAACTATCCATCCCTGCGCACTAAAATGCTAGAAAACTTCTTCACTTGGAAGAGGAGTCCACCAACGGCTGTGCCCTCACATCTGTTAGGGGGAAAAAACTGTTGGTTGAGGATACCTTAGCCCAATTGTGACAGTTATAGGACCGAAATAATTTCTTTGGACTTTTAATATGTTGTCCCGTTTTCGCTGCGAGACAGGACTAGGTCTTCTTCTAAGGCTATAGACCTAAGCCATTGTCAATGGTAAAGTCCTATTCCTTGGATTTTTCTTGTTAGAGACTCTGATTTTTATTAGACCTAGAGACCTGTCAAGGATCCCATCTCGATCTTGGTATAGGTGGGTTGGAAACCTTACAAGTGGTATCAGAGCGTGTGTTAATTAAAGTCTTGGACCTAGAAAAAAGTTTAAGGTATTAGGTTGAAATAAGTGATCTCTGACAAATTCAAATTAAAGACATATTTAATTGAAAAGAGGGAGAGAAAGAAAGAGAGAGAATTATCCAAATCTTTGCAGGAAGATTTTCATCAGTCCTACTGCAAATCCATGGATTTTAACACTAGGTTTATGAGAGCTTGCCTATCCCGACACTATTCAATGCGAAAAAGTGTGATGAAGTGGCTAGATAAGAGATTTTCTCCTTTCACTTGGAGGATCAGCTGGTCAGGATCTAGTGGAATTTTCTTCATCGATGCGGGAGAGTTAGAAGTTTTAGAACTAAATAAAAAGAGACTCAAATGGGCTGGAGATCTTCAAGTGATTGAAGTCTACTTTTTCATTGGAACGGAGAATCCAGAGGAAACCCTTGTAATAGGTGATATCCAAGTATCACAAACTCAGTGCTGTTTGACCAAGTGTCTAAAGTAATCTACCGAGGTAGAATTAGACCCATAGGTGTAGGCTAGGTAGTTTTAATGGACCAAAAGATTCTGTATATTTTGATCCTATATCTGATCCACCCAAAGTCCGCAAGATTCTAGTATAAATTTTTTGTCACCCTTGTACATAGTAGGAGCTTCATGGATGGTATTAACTCTTGTGCATATTATGGTTCTCACGAGTATGCTATTTTCAGTTTTGTTTATGGCTTGGTGATTGTCTTCATCCTGTGTGCAAAAGTTTTGAGTATGAGATAGGTTAAAATCATAGGTAAGAGAGACTTCATATGGTACTAAATTCCACTAATTCAATCTCAGAGAAATACTTGTGTAAATAGCCTTTACACTGTTGCTCAAGAGAAAAAATTACTACTAAAGCAAGTTCAACTCCCTAGGCTTTCAAAGCAGAGGGGTCCAATTTAGAGCGAGATGCCGAAGCGTGGTTAGATGCTATGGATGACTATTTCAAAGCTGCAGGAACTGCTTTAGAAAACCAAACAATGTTGGGTATGTTTCGTCTCAATGGAGATGCAAAACTTTGGTGGAAGCAACACTGTAGAGATAATCCCACGAGTAGTCCATCTTGGGAGAAAATGAAACAGGCAATCAAAGAATGTTATCTCCCTCCTGCACATCAAGCTAGCAATTTGAACGAGTTCTTTGGTCTACTCCAGCTAGGACTTTCATTAGAGGAGTACTACACCAAGTTTGTGTCTTTACGACGCTATGCTCCCCAGATGACCATGGAGCAACAAATTGCCTGTTTTTGTCAAGGCCTCAACAAACCCCTGAGTATACGTCTCGAAGCCATGAGGCCTACATCAATACAGGATGCCCTTATTAGGGCTAAGCCTCTTGCAGCCAAAGGAACCAACTCCATAAGGAACTATAATGGATTTAATAACTTTAGGGGAAGAGCCAGGGGAACTTTCAACCAAGGATACCAACAACGTGGACTAGCTACGGTAGTAAACCTAGAGCAGACCTTCCCAAACGTTAGGTGCTATGGATGCAATCAAATGGGGCACTATAGAAATAGCTATCCTGAAGAGCAAAACCCTCGAACTACTGCTAGAGCCATTCCTCAAAATCAAGGAGATAATGTAAGAGGAGGTAGAAACGGAGGACGAGGTAGAGGAAGAGCAAGAGGAGCTAGATCTTATGCAACCATAGGAGAACCAACCTTATGAATAAGAAAGATAAAAGAGCCACTCGCTTGGCCATAGTTAGCAATCTTAGAGCTTTGTAAACCACTATAAGCCGATAATGTAAAACTTTGAGTTACTTACATGTTATAATGATATACATTAATTTCTTTTTCAAATTACTTAAGGAATTTAAAGTTAAATTGGCATTCAATCAAGAAATTAAGGGTTGATCTAGCAAATGAGACAGAGGTTATCGATAAGTAAGAAAAGAACTTGAATCTTGAAATTGAGATAGTTATCAAGAAACCAATTCACATCTTTGTGCACACGATAGCCTTCCTTGAAAAATGACCTAGATATGAAAGTATTAAGATACGAGACTAATAAGAAGACGAAAAGAACTCTTGGTATGATACTTCTTAAAATCCTTTATATATTGTTGTTCAACCAGGTTAGAGCACAGAGGGGGTACCTCTGGTGCAATCGTGGAAGCTTGTGCCGAATGCAGATTACTCAGAATGGCAAGAACACGTCGAGCGCGTTCAGATTGGCAAAGCTGAAATACATGATACTTGTCGAACGCTGATTGCTCTGGATGGTCAGTTAGACCGAGCGCGTTCATGTTGACAAGGTGGATATATGGATTTTTTATGGAATTGATTTAACCTAGTTTTTGAGATGATACAAATGGGTTGTAAAGGTTTTTAAGATAGGCTCAACACTAAGAGTTTCTTGAGGAAAAATTGACCAGCAAGCAACTCCAACCAGAAACTAGAAAGAACTCTTAGAGTAATCAGTAACCTTTGATAAAGTAGAAAGGTTATCCCTTCGAAGATGCCAATTGGGAGGATGAATTTCTCTTCTCAAAGATTTTCCCAATTTCGGTTGAGATGAGGGCATCTCAAATTCTTAAGTTGGGATGATTGTAAGGTTTTCAATTTCTAAAACCTTAAGATTGTATAAAGCTTAGTTCAAATGATATGATTATTGAAAAATCAATGTAGAATTGTTCGATCGTGGCAAATATTGGTATTTTTTAAATCTTAAGCACAACAAACTTCGGGCTAGAAATTTTCAGAATCAGATTCCGATAAAATCTAGAAGAGTTACGGGCCCTGAAAGGTTACAATAGGAATTCAATTAGTTAAGTAAAATTGGATGGTTTCATTAATTATTATTATCAAAGACTTTCTTATCCTAAGGTTCTAAAATTTACTGATATTTTCAATTTTCATCATTAAAAATCAGTGAAATTAGTAAACATCGATTCTGGAAGCTAGGGGGGCTGTGTGGAGCTGTGGGGAACCTGCGCGGGACTAGCTTTAGCAACAGGGGACGTTTTTTGACTTTCTGGGCTGCTTGGGATGCAAGTTATTGTCATTTTTCAGCCTGTGAGTGCCCAAAAACCTATAAATATAACCTTCGCTTCACAATTTCAAAGAAACTCGGAGCCTTGACACACTCTCTCTCATCTAGAGAGACCACTACACGGAAATCACTAGAGATTAAGCTCTAGTGGATTAACTTAAACGGAGGCCGACATGGCTCCAAAGAGAACCAGGGAAAATCCTCTTATCGAGGAAGAGGATGTTAGCAACAAAAGAAATAAAGTCACTAATGACCATGAGGCTGGGCCTAGCCATAGCTCGACGGAGGAAAGTCTACGAGCTCCTGCCCAACAGCACATGGACGAGCAGTCCCAGGTGGATTTCTATTTTGTTCACTTAAAATTTTTTAAAGTCCATTTTTAAGTTAGCATTTCATACGTAAGGTTAGGAAGGATAAAATGACTGACAATGGAAGGTAACTTCCAACGTGCATTTGTTTATAATGTAGGAAAGAATTGTTTGGGTTAAAACTGGTTGAATTAGGAAAGATATGATTGATCATCCTTAAGACAGCTTGTCTCAAGACACCTCCGACTCCTTAGTATAAATTGATGATAATGATTGGCTTTCTAGCCATGGAAAAGTCAGTTACCCCCATGAACGTTGAGTTTCCACTCCGTGTTATATCTTGATGTTTCTACATAAGTTAGGATACCGTTTTTATCCTAGGGGAGCCGCCCGGTTGTATGAAAAACTGGTTTGGTGTATGGGCACCCGGAACCTTGGGTGGGGGTTTATCCACTCCGGATTATGAATAAGGAATGGGTGCCATTTTTTTCAACCTTAGGTGGTCTTTAGACAAGAAGAGTACTGGTCATGGTTATTATGGATAATGTTTTGATTGGCAGTACCCTCTCTTAAGTTTAAAGATGTCTATTTTCTAAAAGAATGTTTTCAATAGTATTTTCAAGGGTTGTTTTAATAAAATTCCGTTATGAAGGATAAAAGGAATCATTATTTTAATTGTGATAAGAATGTGGTAGTAATTAAATAACAAAAGAATCATGTGTGAGTGTGGGGTGGTAAGTGGGGATTGACTAAGGTTGTCAATCATGGACGGGTGGACGTGATTAGTCGGGTAACTATCCATCCCTACGCACTAAAACGTTTAGAAAACTTCTTCACTTGGAAGAGGAGTCCACCAGCGGCTGTGCCCTCACATCTGTTAGGGGGGAAAAAGCGTTGGTTGAGGATACCTTAGCCTAAGTGTGGCAGTTATAGGGCCGAAATAATTTTTTTGGACTTTTAATACGTTGTCCCGTTTCCGCTGTGAAACAGGACTAGGTCTTCTTCTAAGGCTATAGACCTAAGCCATTGTCAATGGAAAGGTCTATTCCTTGGATTTTTCTTGTTATAGACTCTGATTTTATCAGACCTAGATACCTGTCAAGGATCCCATCCCGATCTTGGTATAGGTGGGTTGGGGACCTTACATTATCTTCCGTTGTATGAGGTCATGAAAGATGTGGTTTGTTGTCCGTTGGAAAGTACTACTTGCACCTGACAGGACAAAGGGCATACGGGTGAACTGAAACAAACTCCTAGGTGTATGAAAGGTTGTTTTATGAGCATCTTGAGGGTTGATATGTATCTGTCAATATCCAAATGCTAAATCGAGAGATGTGAAGTACTGTGATTGACCAAGCTGATCCAAGAGATCATCTAGACGAGGCAAAGGATATACATCATGCTGAGTTACCTTGTTTAATGGCCTGAAATCAATGCAAAAATGATAGGACCCATCACCCTTCCTGACAAGGTGAGGTTCAGATGCCCAATCACTGTGTGAAGATATTATCCCTCCTTGAGCTAGCATACCATCAATAGCATTTGTTGGACGGATACGCCGCGACGGACGTCAGCACAGCGAGAACTCACCTAACATATAATGTCAGCTAAGGACGAAGCTGGACCCGCAGGTGCGTGGAAGCAAGCAGAAGGTGTCAACCTACACTCGACCGACTCCTAACTAATTCCTACAGAGGTCTTTACCGATTGTCTAATTCACAGCCTTCAAGAGTGCATAAGAGGAAACTTCCTACAACGCTTTCTAGAGCCGAACACCCATCAAACAATCTCGAAACACCATAGAACTTGAAGGAGACCCTACTAACACCAATAGGTTGCTCTCCCTAAGGTCTATGAACCAAAATCCCAACCCAAAACACCCTGTGCAAAATCACGTAGGATGTCTGGCTTGAAATTTGCAGGTCTTCATTTCCGAAATCTAAAGTGCCTAATGTGTAGTTTTACTCAATGTGAACGTCTGGATATGCTGCAATGCAAAATTGGACAACGTATTCTCACCCAATCACCAAATGAAGCATAGAAGGAGCTCGCAAAACCGGACCGTACGCGCACAATGTAGGTATCGACGCGTAGCTCTCATCGGGGGCAACATGCTGCACTTCTCCGCACTCGATTCCGACCACCGGTGCACACGTAGCGTCAAGATGTAGCTCACACTCTCTCTCGTACACGGTACGCTCACTCACAGACTTGAAAACTTGTTTTAAAAATGACAAAGGTTTTTTCATTAAGGTCAAAAAGTGGTATATATACCTTACAATTCTCAAACCCTAAAATTCCAAAATCAACCATCTACTCAATCTAACTATCAAAACTGGGATACAATCTTGAAACTTCTGTAAGTCCCAATATTTACAAGGTGAAAAATCAGGTTTCCTCAATAAATGAATAATTACAAAAAATGATAATCCTCCGAGTAGTTAGTCTCTGTGGGGTGTGTCCAGCTTCTGACACTCCCCCCCTCCTTGCTCATGTCGTCCCCGACATGACCGCTGATCCACTTCTTCATCGTATGGTCTCGCGCATCTTGATTAGTGATTCGTATCTTGCATGTAGGTTCATCATTGTTGGGACAAAAATATCTATGTTTATTGTGAAGAAGCCTGTGTAGAACGCTTCTTCAAAGGCCTAGAGGTGATAGGATGGTAGAAACATTATCCTCTGATACATTGCATGTATCACCTCCTTGGAAGGCTGACCAGACAGATCAAAAGCGCATCTGTAAGTATCTTGGAAGAAAAAGATACTGTCTGTCACCAGGCCTGGCTTGAAAGTCTCAAATACTACTAAGAGGGTTTTGCAGATTTTCTTCATCATGATGCACGTAAGGTCAGGTGAGCCAGTGAACAATTTGATGGTGCTCGTTAGGGTTTTCACCATGTATTGGACACTTATTCTCTCACCTGCCTTCAAGCTCGGCAGCTTAGGGTAATTCAGCCAAGTGGGTTGGCTCCTTTGCAAGATCTCTTGGGCTTTCCACGTCCTAATCCTTGGTAGAGGACAAAAGCTGAGGTTGGCTCTGATGGTTTTTGGTGCCTCTACCAAGTGGATTAGGTATTGTGGGTACTTTGTGAGCCAGGCCTTCCTCCATTTTTGCTGAGAATCAACAATTAGCCTGACCCCTTCTGGTTGTAAGGTATCTGCGTTGTAAAGTGGTACGGTTGGTTCTTCTCTTTTCCGCTTATTGATGGTGGCTGCTTCATATTTCAGCAATGGATATGGGAGAGAGGGTTGAAGCCATTTGCGCCCGAGGTTGCCGGCGTCGATGTTCTGGATGGTCATGGACTTGAAAACCCTATGCTCCCACTCTAAGGCTTCCTTTGATGTCTCTCTGATATCCACCTCTATTGCTTTATGCAAGTTTTCTTCCTCTTCCTGTGTTAGATCCTGTGGCTCTTGAGAGGATCCTTCTAAAATTTCCTCTTGCATAGGCGTGTCCACCGGATCTGCCACATTCTCTAAATCGATGCCCTCATTAGCTGTTGGCCATGTGCCCTCTTGCTCTCTTGCTTGCTATCCTTGCAACTCCTCAATCTGCTTTAGTAGTGTTTGCTTTTCTAATTCAGCTGCTTCTCCCATATTCACGAGGAGGTCATTTAATTCAGCGTTTATTCTCTCCGCCTCCTCAAGCTTTCTTTTCATACTTTCTACCTCCTTTTTGCAGGGCTTTTTGGCCTTCTTCCATTCTTGTTTGCATGATGATAGGCCCTTCTGCCATCATCAATCTTTGCTTTTTCTCGAGAGTCAGCTCCTTCTGAAGTTCTTGCATCTGTTCTTCATAGAGTTGACTTTCCGTAGTGATGTGAGTCGAGCTAGTAGCTCTGACTCTGGCAAGGGATGCTCGCAGCCTCTGGATGGTCTGATCTTTCACTTTGAGTTGGTCCTTGAGCTCAAGGACCTCATCCTGGCTGGCTTCTTGATCTATCTCCGCCTTTTCCTTGGCGTTTCTCATGGCTTCAACTTCTTTAGACTCTTCCGCCAGCTATAGGTTCAGGTTATCTCTTTCCCTCTCGGCATCTAGCAATGATTTTCTGAGCTGCTGACATTCTTCTTCAACTCCTTGCATTCTTTTTTCTACTGCTTGATTTTCTTCCTCCATTGCCTGGCATCTCTGCAGTGCCCTTGCTAGGCTAGCTTGTAGCTCAGCTTCCCTCTCCTTCTGCCTTTGGCTTTTTCCTTGTAGAGTGTCTACTTCCATCTTAATCTTCACTTCAGTGGCCTTGAGATCTTCCATCTCGCTTTTCGAAGCCATGGACTGCGCTCTCAACGCGGTTAGCTTTGTCATCACCACATCCCAGTCATTGGAGGGTGGGTGTAGATCCACTGTATCTGTGGCAATTTCTTTTAATTCCACTAGCCTGATGCCTTGCATTTGTTCTTTAGGCCCTGTGCTCACCAAGTTGAATGCGACTGTGGCGGATTCTTCCTTCCTGTATCCTGCAGCTAGCAGGTCCAAAAATGTGTGATAAGAATCATCTGAATCTTCTTGCTCACTTCGAGGCTTAGCCTCTTCCTTTGGCTCCGGCTCCTGGCTCTACTCTTGCTTGGCCTCTTCCCATTCTTCTCGCTTGTCTTTAGCCTCTTTCTCTTCTTGTGGAGGGCTGCTAGGAGGTGGTGAAAGTGGTGGTGAGGGTTGTGGGCTGGGTTTAGGGCTGGCCGGTAGAGATGTAGGCTTGCCCTTTAAATCTCTGTCATCTTTAGTTTTTCTCTCTCTCTCTCTTGGCTCTCTTGCTCATCTAGCAGTTTCTGCCGTATTTGCTCCACTTCCTCCTCTGTGAAAGGGACATGCGGTATATTCTCTGACGCGACATCAAGAATCTCAAAATTCTTGATATAATCCTCAAATCTGTCCCTTTTCACTCTTCGGGATGATACCAACATTGACTCTAGAGATGGCTTCCAGAGTTCACTCAGATCGCCTTTAAGGGCTCTCTCTGCTCTAAAGCTCTCCATCAGCCTCTCTAATCTTGCCGCTTTTTGTGACCTTGTTTCTTTTGCAGGCACTTGGGCAAATTCCTTCCTTCCTTTCTTTTGCTCTGGCTGCTCCTCTTGAACAGGCTCTAGCCGTCTTTTCAGTCTCGTAGCAACCCTTGGTGCTCTTTGTGGCTCATCCTCTTTGTCTTCTTTTAGCCTCAGCCAGTCATTCTGGGACGGGGGGTCAGGCCATCTTCCTTTTGTGTGCAGTGCCCCATAAATCACCTTAGTGATTAGTTCTCCTGGCACAATATATGTTGGCTTCTTGTTACCCATCTTTACTAGGTTTTCATGTATATACGCTGCATAATTGATTATCTTTGGGGTGCCTTTCGTCATTGCCCAAGTGAATGTTGTGGCAATTGCACCTGGCGGCATTTTGTACTTCTGTGGCCTCTTCGTACACATGTTGAAGTATTGGTTGTACAACTGGCTCATGATTGCCACTCTTGGGTTGGCAATATCTTCAAAGGTGTATTTTCCTTTCTTTTCATTGTACACCTTGACCTCATCCCTTCTTTTGGTTACACTATCCCCCTTGTTGGAGAGGTCTAGTGCATCTGCTACAACCTACTCAGTGATGATTATTTTTGTTTCTGGCCTACCTTGTAGATCTGTTACTTTGGCCACTCCATCTTCTTTGATGGTTGTCACAAACTCCCAGACTCTCTTTATGTCCACTCCTACCGACACTGCTTCAAAGTAGTTGTGGAGATCAATCTTCTCCAAGTACCCGGCCATCTTTCTTCTTACGAACTCATTGAGTTCTCGCGGCATCATTGGTAGCTCGATCACATTGCCTTCAGTGTCTTTGAATACTCCTTGGTAGATCTTTAGGTCGTTGGACTCTAACAGATCTTCTTGGATCCATGTGCTGGTGTGCTTTAGTGTTCCTTCTGGTATGACGAAGGGCTCCACTTCTTCTAGGTAGTCTTTGATGGTCATTCTTTTCTTCTTTGCAGGTGACTTCGCGGCATAGATCCTATTGCACTCAGTAGTCTGAAGTTAGCGTTTTTTCCATATTAGATGAGAAACTGAGTTTTAACTATCCAAATGACTTGAAAATTGAAACTAAAGCTTAAAAGGAACTTGTGAAGCTATGCATGTGCTCACAGTGCTATTCTGGCCAAAATTTTCCATTTAGACATCCTACGCGTAGGATGTCTTTTTCATCAGAATTGGTTCATGCTTGGCATGCTGGTAGTGCATGGCTTCTGGAACATGGCTATCAAAAAGTGGATTTTTGGGTTGATTCAGGCTTTAGGTGACAAATTGGGTAGAAAGTCCATAATAGGTAGCAATTGATATCCAAATGGATTGAAAATTGGTATATGGGATCATTGCACCATAATATTGGCTCCCATGATGTCACTCTTTGCAAAGAAGGCCTAAATTATGGTAGGATGTCTTTTTCATCAAAATGACATGAGATTTGTTCTGTGGGTAGTCCTCGGCCTATGGAACATGGCTATGCTCTTGGATTTGGACTTGGACAAGGATTGATGCTTGTAAGAGCCTGTGTGGTGTTTTTGGGCTCTAAAAGTGTATCTTGAAGGTGTTGGGGGTCAAAAATGATTAGAATGGCTTCAAAATTGATATATGAGCTCTTGATGATGATGGAGTTGGATCTGGAATGAACAATCATCCTCTGCAGGCCAAAAAAGTCAAATAGACATCCTACGCGTAGGATATCTACTTCACCAATTTTTGCTTCTGACCACACAGATTGGTTGTTGATGTGTTGGTGAATGTGTTGTGCAAGTTTCATGTGATTTGGACAAGATTACGTAGATCTATGGCCCATTATTGCCTCTATGCCCTAACTTTGCGTTTTTCCATGCATATGAGGTCAATTTTGGTCCAAATATGATGAGACTTGGTGGATAGCATGTAAAGGTCATTCAGAAAATGTGTATGATGAAAAATTTTGAAATTTGTGCCCAGAAGTGCCCTTGAGACATCCTACGCGTAGGATGTCTCCTGATGATTTTTTCACGGTTTCTGCTCCTAGTACCTGCCCTTGGTCCCCCTGAGTCCCTTTCAAGCCTAATTTCAACAAAAAAGTCAAATGGATAGAGAATAACTCCCTATGTGGACTTCAAAGACTTTGAGCCGTTTTCTGACTTTTGGAGTGCTTTTTGGCGATGAAATTTCTTGATGTTGGTTTCCATAGCTTCCCGATCCCTTGGGGATCCTTGCCGTATGGTTTTTGTCGACTTTGGCTTCACCGGAGCTTCATTTGGCAATTTGTCACTCTAGAATCACTCGTGGTTGCGTTTACATACCTCTGATGATTTGTGGTGGTCTACCACCATAAGACTTGGTTGTTGATGGTCTAGGAAAGCCGCTCGTGAAGTTTGGTGGCAAACGGGCTTGCGGTTTAGCCGGAAGAGCAATTTGACGCTTTGTGTGTCTGATGCCGTTTTTGAAGTTTAGTGCCGCCTCGATTTACTTTTTGGTCATGCGGGTCACATAGACTTGTCGAGCATGTCAAGATGCTCCTACCCATGAATTTTGGTAGCATTTGGTCGCCGTTTCGCGGATTTCCCATTTGGTGGCCTATTGCGGGTTTCTAGGAATTAGGGTTTTTCCCGATGGTTTTCTACTGCCTTTGGTCATCCAGGATTGGTCTCCTAGGATAGGGTAAGCTGACGATGAAGTTTTGTTTCTTTTGGGTTAGCCAGTAGGTTGTCGTTTCTACTTGTAGGTCTCTACCGCCCGCTTTGTGTGTGACCCCTACGCTAGTTTTCGCGACATACTGACAAACATGCGCGAAAAGCTCAAGGTGGTGAGCCTACCTCTCATGTCTAGAGCTCGTCGGGTAGTCGTGCACATCGTAGAAGCTGCTTGAAGGTCCGTCCGCTCTAGGTGGCAGAAGCTCTCTCCACAAAATCAATAGTGAGAATGAGCTAAAAATGAGGTGAAAATTTCTTATAATGGACGTCCCCGAACCACTTTTCATGAAATTTGACATGTGCTCCTATCTTCTTGCGAGATGCGGCTTAGGCTCAAAAATTTCTTGATTTGGACTCCATTTGCTCTGTTTACCAGAAATTTGGCATTTCGGTCAAAACCTGGCCAAAACACGCTTTCTGCTCCAGTCTCATAATTGCACCCCCACTGTACCATAGGTTGTCCTATAGTCACTGATCATCCCCATGTTAAGTATGGAGCCTGATTTACCCTTGTAATTTTCTGTGGTAAAAGCGCACATTTGTAAGGCCCCCATTATGAGGAGAAGCCATCGTGCATGAAGGAAAATCACTCACCGGAAACCACAATTTTCAAAGTCAACAATCAGAGGCAACATTAGGGGCCTCGGGGATGGACGGAATATTCCCTCGGGGACGGACTTTTTTTCCCTCGCCAGAATATTCCTTTTCGCCGGAATATTATGGTCGGACGGTGGTCGGAAAGTGGTCGGAAAACAACCGTCGGTTGGTCGGTGGCCGGTAGTCAATGGCCGGTGGCCGGTGGTCGGAAGTCAATGGCCGGTGGTGGCCGGTGGCCGAATTCAAAAGCGGACTTGTCTTCTCAAGGGCGGCCACACATGGGCGGATTGGAGGGTTCGATTTGGACTTATTCGCACAAGGGCGGCTACACATGGCTGCCTCTCATAAGAGAGGGCAGCCCTTTTGGCCTATAAAAGGAGTCCATTTCTACACACATTTTATAGTGTGAAGTTGATGCAACAAGGTGAGTGTGAGGTGGTGAGAGTGAAGCAAGGCGAGAGCTCCATTGAGGGTATAATCCCTTTGAAAACTACTTCTTGTTTTGAAGTGCTAAAGCCATTGAGTGGCTGCTTTCCCGTGGACGTAGCCCACATTGGGTGAACCACGTATATCGTGTGTACTCTCTCTCTCTCTCTCTCTCTACTCTATAATCTCGTGTATGTAAATCTGTCTCTCTCCATTAAGTAATCTATTCAATTATCTATTTACTTACGTCTTATTTCCTAACAACTGGTATCAGAGCAAGATTTTCTCGTAGCTAAATTATCTCAAGGAAAGGATTCCTTGAATTGAGTGGGAGTTATGGCGGAGGAAGGGAAGCTCAAGATTGAAAAGTTCAATGGCAAAAACTACCAACATTGGAAGATGCATATTGAAGACTATCTCTACCAGAAGGACCTCTATTTGCCACTAGGCGGTCTTGCAAAGAAGCCCGCAACGATGGCAGATGAAGCATGGATTGTCCTTGATCGAAAGGCCCTGGGAACAATCCGGTTAAGCTTGGCGTCAACCACCGTGGCCTTCAATGTTTTGGAGATGAAGACCACGGAGGACTTGATGAAGTCACTTGACGACTTCTACGAGAAACCATCGGCATCCAATAAGGTATTTCTTATGAAGCGCTTGTTCAACCTAAAGATGGCAGAGAATGGTTCAGTTGGTTGCAGAACACCTAAATGACTTTAACACAAACATAAGTCAACTTCGATCGGTGAAAATCAATGTCGATGACGAAGTGCGAGCTCTTCTTATACTATCATCTCTACCGGATAGTTGGGAGAGCCTTGTGATGGCTATAAGTAATTCTATCTCTGGTACAAATACTCTTAAGTTTGATGATGTTGTGGGTGTTCTCCTAAGCGAGGAAATGCGAAGGAGAAGTACAAGAGAGTCATCAAGTGTTGCACTGTCAGTGGAAACAAGAGGAAGGCCTAAGGAGAGGTTCAAAAACCAAAAGGGTCGTGATCGCTTAAGGCGGAGCAAGTCACGCACAAAGTCAGTTCTTGAATGTTGGAACTGCGGCAAGAAGGGCCATGTCAAGAAGGATTGCTGGTCCAAGAAGAAGAAGGAGACAGAGTCTCAAGACAACAAGCCAACATCGGAGGCCAATGTGGCAGGGAAAGTAGAGCAAGATGCTCTAATTCTCTCATTAGACAATGTGTCTAATTCCTGGATAGTAGATTTCGGGGCTTCATTCCATGCGACACCACACAAGCAACATTTCCAAGACTACACCAAAGGTAATTTTGGGTATGTATACTTGGGAGATGATGAAGCTTGTGAGATTGTCGGTAAAGGTACAGTTTCTGTCAAAACTGCTAATGGAAATGAGTGGAAGCTTAAAGATGTTCGGCATGTTCCTTCTCTTCGCAAAAATTTGATCTCTACAGGACAATTGGATGATGAAGGTCACAACATTGCATTCAGAAAAAAAAGGTGGAAGATCTCAAAGGGATCTTTGGTGGTTTCCAAGGGAGAAAAAGTCGGTACACTTTACTTGTATACTGCTAGCACGCAACCTTCAGCTTGTGCAGCAACTACAGAAGTTGACAGTGCGGTGTGGCACTACCGACTTGGGTATATGAGTTCCAAAGGAATGCAAATCCTTCAAACAAAGAAGCTTCTACCAGGTTTGAAAGAAGTGGACTTAGAGTTCTGCGAAGATTGTGTTTATGGTAAACAAAATAGGGTAAAATTTCAAAAATCAAGAAATGAAAGAAAAAATAAAAAACTTGAGTTGGTTCATTCTGATGTTTGGCATCCTGCAAGTACACCATCACTTGGTGGCTCATTGTACTATGTAACATTCATAGACAATGCGACTAGAAAAAAATGGGTTTATGTCATGAAGAATAAATCCGATGTATTTTCCATATTTCAAAGGTGGAAAGCCTTTGTGGAGAATGAAACAGGTACCAAGGTTAAATGCCTCAGATCCGACAATGGAGGCGAATATTGCAGCCAAGCTTTTGTGCTAGCAATGGCATTGGGAGGCAAAGGACAACCCCAAGGACACCTCAACAAAATTGGATTTTGGAAAGGATGAACAGGACAATCATGGAGCGAGCACGAAGCATGCGGCTACATACAGGCCTACCGCTTGAGCTTTGGGCGGAAGCTGTAAGTACGTCTGTGTACTTAATCAATCGGTCACCCTCAACGGCATTGGATGGGGGAGTTCCAGAAAAGGCATGGACAGGTAAACCGGTGAATTATGCATTTCTCAAAGTGTTTGTGTGTGAGGCTTTCATGCACATAGATAGAAGCCTAAGATCAAAGCTAGATGCAAAGTCCAAAAAGTGTTTCTTCATTGGCTATGGAGAAGGTGACTTTGGGTATCGCCTATGGAATCCTGAAGATGGTAAAATCTTAAGGAGTAGGGATGTAATTTTTAACGAGCAAAATATGTACAAAGATTACTTGGAAAGAAAACAAACAAAAGAAACAGGTGATGAGTACATGGAGCTTGAGGACGGTGAAGACTCAAGGACTGAAAACGGTGACAGTGTGCATCAACAACAACCAAATGAGGAGCCCCAACCTATTCCCCGAAGATCTACAAGAGCAAGTAGACCTCTAGAACGGTTTGTTCCTTCCTTCAACCATCTCTTGATCTCAGATTCTGGAGATCCTGAATCATGCGAAGAAGCTATGAAACATGAATCCAAAGAAGAATGGACGAAGAGCATGCAAGTGGAGATGGACTCACTACATTGCAACCAAACATGGGAATTGGTTGAGTTGCCTAAAGGTAAGCGGGCACTTCAAAACAAATGGGTGTACAAGGTGAAGGAAGAAGAAGGTGGGAAGAAAAGGTACAAGTCTAGGCTTGTGGTAAAAGGTTTTTCTCAAAAGAAAGGTATTGACTTCAATGAAATATTTTCTCATGTTGTAAAAATGAACTCAATTAGGCTTGTCTTAAGCCTTGTGGCTGCTCATGATCTAAATCTCGAGCAAATGGATGTAAATACGGCATTCCCTCACGGTGACTTAGAGGAGGAAATCTACGTGCTTCAACCAAAGGGGTATGAAGTAAAAGGTAAGGAGAAAATGGTTTGCAGATTAAAGAAGAGCTTGTATGGTTTAAAGCAAGCATCAATACAATGGTACTTGAAGTTTGATCGATGGATGTTGGATCATGGATTCACAAGATGCAACTCGGATCACTACATCTACACGAAGAATTTGGGAGATGGGAAATTCATCATCCTAATGTTGTATGTTGATGACATGTTGATTGCAAGTGCTAACATGCAGGACATCAAAGACCTAAAAGAGGAGTTGTCTAAATCTTTTTCAATGAAAGATTTAGGTGCTGCAAAGAGGATACTTGGTATGAAAATATCAAGGGACAGGACAAAGAAGACAATAAAGCTATCTCAAGAAGATTACATCAAGAAGGTACTAGAAAGGTTTGCAATGCAAAATGTAAAACCAGTTTCTACACCTTTGGCTGGTCACTTTAAACTAACAAAGGATATGTGTTCAAAGACACAAGAGGAGATAGCCTATATGTCTAAAGTTCCATATGCTGCAGCGGTAGGTTCTCTAATGTATGCTATGGTCTGGACAAGGCCAGACATTGCACATGCAGTGGTAGTTGTGAGTAGGTTCATGGACAACCTAGGTAAAGAGCATTGGCAAGCTGTGAAGTGGATACTTAGGTATCTAAAAGGGACAACAACAAATGCTTTGTATTTTGGAGGAACTGATATTTTTCTAGAAGGTTATGCTGATGCAGATATGGCAGGTGACAAAGATACTCAAAGGAGCACTACTCGCTATGTGTTCACGGTTGGAGGCACAACAATAAGCTGGGCTTCAAAGCTAAAGAAAGTGGTTTCACTTTCTACCATGGAAGCAGAGTATGTAGCAATGACGGAGGCAAGCAAAGAAATTATGTGGCTTCACAGATTTTTAGAAGAGCTTAGATTCAAACAAGACAATTGTGTCTTGTACAGTGATAGCCAAAGCGCTATCCATCTTGCGAAGAACTCAGCCTTTCATTCAAGGACAAAGCACAATGAGGTGAAATATCACTTCATACGCACTCTTTTGGAAGAGGGAAAGCTAAAGCTAGGAAAGGTGCATACAAGTGAAAATCCTGCAGACATGTTTACAAAGGTGGTCAACAAGGAAAAGTTGAGCTTTTGCTCATCTTCAATCGGCATTCAAGGATAAGAAGCCAGAATGGAAAGTAGTCACAGGTTTGGTTTGGAGATCAGTCTCCAAGTGGGAGATTGTTAAGTATGGAGCCTGATTTACCCTTGTAATTTTCTGTGGTAAAAGTGCACATTTGTAAGGCCCCCATTATGAGGAGAAGCCATCGTGCGTGAAGGAAAATCACTCACCGGAAACCAAAATTTTCAAAGTCAAGAATCAGGGGCAACTTTAGGGGCCTCGGGGGCGGAAGCCCCCGAGACTTTTTTTTTCCCATCGCCGGAATATTCCTTTTCGCCGAAATATTATGGCCGGACGGCGGCCGAAAAGTGGTCAGAAAACAACCGTCGGTTGGCCGGTGGCCGGTAGTCAATGGCCGGTGGCCGGTGGTCGGAACTCAATGGCCCGTGGCCGGTGGCCGGTAGTCAATGGCCGGTGGCCGGTGGTCGGAACTCAATGGCCCGTGGCCGGTGGCCGAATTCAATGGCCGGTGGCCGAATTCAAAAGCGGACTTGTCTTCTCAAGGGCGGCCACACATGGGCGGATTGGAGGGTCCGATTTGGACTTATTCGCACAAGGGCGGCTACACATGGCTACCTCTCATAAGAGAGGGCAACCCTTTTGGCCTATAAAAGGAGGCCATTTCTACACACATTTTATAGTGTGAAGTTGATGCAACAAGGTGAGTGTGAGGTGGTGAGAGTGAAGCAAGGCGGGAGCTCCATTTAGGGTATAATCCCTTTGTAAACTACTTCTTGTTTTGAAGTACTAAAGCCATTGAGTGGATGCTTTCCCGTGGACGTAGCCCACATTGGGTGAACCACGTATATCGTGTGTACTCTCTCTCTCTCTCTCTCTCTCTCTCTCTCTCTCTCTCTCTCTCTCTCTCTCTCTCTCTACTCTCTACTCTATAATCTCGTATATGTAAATCTGTCTCTCTCCATTAAGTAATCTACTCAATTATCTATTTAATTACGTCTTATTTCCTAACACCCCATATTTTTTGTTTTTCATTACGATCGTTTTTCACCTGCTTTTTGTATTTTTGAATTTTTTCTGCCAAAAATTAGCAAAATTAAAAGGAAAATAGCAAATCAAACCCAAAAAATCCCCAAAAATCATAATAAAGCACAAACATCACCGTTAAACATTATATACACTCACATGCAATTTTTATGGCCAGATTTCTCTGTTTTACCAGTATTTTGCCCAAAAAATGGCTATTTCTACTTATATATACACACCTAGAGGCTTGATTTGGCGTTTGGCCCCATATACCTATAGATACATACTGTATAAGGGCATATGTACTTGGGTTAGTCCAAAAAAATTTGCAATCAAACAACAACTCTTAAAATAGTCGAAAATCATGCCCTTTTTTGCTCTTTCTGCTACTGGTTCCTCATTTGAGAATTTTCTCTTTCTGGTTTCGCATTTGAGAATGCCTCCCCCCCTTCTAAACGGAGTCCTCCCAGACGACAAGGTATCACCTCAGATTATGTGCCGTGCATAGGTTGAAAAAGTTGTGCTAATGCTTGGCCGATTAATGTGGCCCTATTTTATGCATACTCAGTCAATGAATGGAAAAATTAATGTTGTGCAAGAGAAGGGAATAAGCAAGATGCTTGTTGGCATTTGCCAACGAGGTTTCCTGTTTTCTTTACAAGTAACAACTGTAGCTCTACTGCTCTCTTTTGCCGCACACTGTTGATAGAGACGGTTGTTTCTATGGAGAAGATTGGCTTGGCCGAAATTTTCGTGAGCCGTAAATTCTTTGCTTTCAATTGGTATTTTGTTTCTGCTGGTTTTTTTATATGTTTTGGTACTTCCTTGGTTGCCACTGTTTTGTTGTTGATTGGCATCCACATAAGTCGGCTGTCGTTTTTCAAATGCAGTTGTCTGCCTTCCGTTGTTGCTTGTACTGAAGGGAGTTCCTTGTGCTTATGTTTGGGTATCCAAATGCTAGTGACATCTGAGTTATTGCTGAGCATTTTCTTTGGGATCCATATTTGTTTTATTCCCTTGGTTTTTGGTTGAACTATCTGCTTCGGTTGAATTCTTTGGTTGCATTGTTGTTTGTCTGCCATGTCATTTCTATCCTTATGCATCCATACTTGTTTCCCTTGTTTTGGTAACCTAGATCTTTTCATTGTGGCCGGTGACTTCGTATATCTGTAATTACCATGGCTGGCTTTTACCTGTCTGTTGGTCTCGGGTATCATGTTGTTCTTTGGTGGCATTCTTGCTTTTGGCTCTTTTTCCAGTGATTGCATGGCTTGCAGAGCTGATTATTTCAGTATGGCTGAGAAAAGTCTATCACCTATTGTTCATGTGCATGCTGAATTTTGATTGCCTTTGCATTCCAATCTATCTGCACATTGTACTCTTTTCGCCATGGTTGTCCCAACATCATTGGGTGTTGTGTGCTTTCATCCTCCACCACATAGAATTTGTGTGGGTAAATATATTGATGTATCTGTATATGCAATATAGTCCATCCCAATGTTTTCAACGGGTGTGATGTGCTACTTTCTAGCACTTGAGGAGTAGGATGAGGTTGAATTGTGGATTTGATCTGTTGGTATAATCCGTAAGAGATCAAATTTACTTGAGCTCCCGAATCAAGAAATGCTATCGATTCAACTTGATTGCTGCCCACTTTGACTGCAATTATTGGCTCCACTGTGTCTTCATCCAACTTCGTCAGTCGAATGGAATTGATTCGCAATGGTGCTCCACTTTGTTGTTGTTTTTGCAGAAGTCTTCTTTTTGCTATGCGTTCTTGTGCTTCTGCTTGAGCTTCCTCTCGTACTCTCTTTTTTTCCTTCATCCGTTGTTTTCCTTGATGGATTTGTTGGAGCATCTCCCATGTGAGTGGTAGTAGATGATATTTCTTTAGTCGACATCCACTAATCCAGTTCGGCATTTCTTCATGTGCTAATGTAGCAAGCTTGACAGCTCCACTTTGTGATGGATCACTAATCACAAATGGTCCCATCCCTCGCTTTTTATGTTTCTTGGCATGTTGCTTCAAAGTATAAACAAGTACATAATCACCCGTTTTGAACTCTTTAGTGCGCACATGTTTGTCAAAAAATTCTTTTTGTCTTCTCTTTTTAGTATAGATTGAAGCTACAGCTCTCAAGCGTAGTTTGTCTAGCTTTTCAAGAACATCTATTCTTGAAGAGAGCCCATGCCCTGTCCATTCTAAGTGTTTTGCTACTCGAAGAGTTGGAATTAAAAACTCTATGGGTAGTATAGCATTTAGGCCAAACACCATGTTGTACGGTGTTGTTCCTATCGATGTTTTGTAAGCTACCCTATATGCCCATAGTATTGAGTGTAGCTGTTGATCCCAATCTGTTCTTGACTCTGACACTATTTTAGTGAGAACTATGCATACTCTTTTATTTGTGGCCTCAGCTTGTCCATTGGCATGTGGATGGTATGGAGCAAATTTCCTATGTATGACCATGAATTCCTCTAGCATATATTCAATGACTTCATTGAGAAAATGTGTCCACGATCACTGACAAGTTGTATTGGTAAACCGTATCATACAAAAACATTCTCATACAAAAATTGTGCAGTGGTGCGTGCATCTACTTTTTGTGTTGCCTTGGCTTCCACCCATTTTGTGAGATAGTCCGTAGCCACAATGATATATTGGGTATGGGTGCGATATGCAAGGGGTGAGATAGGTCCCACAAAATCAATGCCCCATTTTGTAAATTCTCTTGCTCCCATCATTGGCCGTAGTGGCATCTCATCTCTCTTTATCGGCACCTTGGTGCGCTGACATGTGTCACAACGCTTTACAAACTCCTCAGCATCTATGTGCAATGTAGGCCACTATATACCTGATGTTAAGACAATTTTTGTTGTCTTATCGCCCAAAAAATGGCCTCCACTTATCCCGCTATGTGCATGTTCTAGAATCAACAGACAGGTATTCGCTTTCAGCTGCACAGATTCTAAGTTGATTGTCCTTTCCTCGCTTATAGAGTTGGCTCCCAATTAATTGAAAGTCACGAGCTTCCAGCTCTATAGCTTTTTTCCGTGCTCTTGTGATGTTCTCAGGAAACGTTCTGGTGGTTAAGAAATCAATGATATATTGACTCCATGCAGGTGCAATGTTTACCTGAAACAACGTCGCATGATCCACTGGTCGTTTGGCACTACATATAGTACAATTGGTAACATAAGAATGTGAGTCCGCATACATAGTTGGCCAATAAACCCCTAACTGTTTCAGTCTCTGGTGTGTTTTCACTGTTGAACAATAAAATGCACAATCCTGGACATGTGCTTCTTCAAGGTAACACTCGAATTCTTCCGGATTTATACATAATCGTAGGATTCGGTCCGATCCTAGATGATACAGCCGTCCTGCTATCAACTGGAAGTTTTTTGTTTGTCGAATCGTTTGTTGTTTGTAACTGTATTCCATATTATCAAACCCACTTCCAAAGGAAAGAATGCTAACAATTTCCTGAGACCATTTGGGTACCATTTCAATATTGAAAAGATAAGCATCTGGTATGTCATCATCGACTCCTTCAGGGGCTTCCCCGTTGTGTATCCTTGAAAGATGATCCGATCGTAGATGGGTGTTACCCTTTTTGACCACCACTGTGAAGTCAAATTCTAGCAATATAATAAACCAGCGTACAATTCTCCCTGTATTGCATGGTTTATTTACCAGATAAAAAAGAGCTTGATGATCTGTGAAGAACACAAATTTGTTTGCAAGTAAATAATGCCAAAATTTCTTTACAGCATAAATCATTCCTAACCCTTCCCGTTCGGTGGTTGTGTAGTTTTTTTCCGCACTGTTTAACTGTCGGCTTGCATAACAAACTAGAAAATCCATTGTTCCATCTCTAGGTTGAGCCAGAATACTTCCAATGGCATATGCAGAAGCATCAATGTGAACATGGAATATCCTTTCACAATCTGGTGCCTTCAGTACAGGTGCTGATATCAGGTTTTCCTTCAGCTTTTGGAATGAAGTTTCACACTCCTCGGTCCAATCGAAATTGACTAGCAAACGATACAGAGGTTGTGCGATAACCGCATACATGTATATGAATCTTCGATAATATCCGCAGTGTCCCATGAAGGATTGCACTTGTTTCGCATTAGTAGGCCTGGGTAGGTCTTCAATGACTTTGACTTTGTCTAGGTCAGTTGTTATGCCATTTCTTGAGACAATGTGTCCTAAGATGCGACCTTGCTTAACCATGAATATACACTTTTCCGGGTTAAGACAGATTCGATATGTCATGCATTTTTCAAAGACCTTTTGCAAATGGTCAATATGTTCCTCTCGTAGAAGAGAGTGTACACAAAGACCATCCATGTAAATTTCTAAGAATATTCTTAGGTATTCCTTGAACACGTGCGTCATTAACCTTTGGAAAGTGGCTGGCGCATTAGTTAAGCCAAACAGCATAACTCAATACGCATAAATTCCCCATTCTGTGGCAAACGTTGTTTTGTGTTGATCCTCCCTTGCTATTGCCAATTGGTTGTATCCTGAAAACCCATCCAGAAAGGAATAAGCCCGTATCTCGGCCACCCGCTCAAGTACATGTTCTGTGATTGGCAAGGGATAATTATCCCTTATGGTGGCTGCATTTACCTTTTTGAGGTTTACACACACTCCCAGTTTTCCACTCTTTTTGGGAACTACCACAATGGGTGACACCCAATCTGTATGTTCGATTTCATAGATGAATTCAACTTCCATCAGTTTATCAATTTCTTCTTTGATTCGTTTAGCAAATGTGTCATTATATGTATAAGGGCGTTGTTTGCTAGATTTTGCATCTGATATCAAAGGAATTGTATGTTGTCATATCGATGGATCAACTCCTTTGAGTTCTTTATAGGACCATGCAAACACATCTTTATACTTCTTGAGGAGTTGTGTTAGCCGCTCTTCTTCTTCAGGCTCTAAATCGTTTGCTATATAGACCGGCTGAGGCTTTTCACCTGGTTCTGCAAGGTCTATCCTTTTTGCATTTTCTGGCCCGTCGTAAGATTCTTGGTTGGTCCTTTCCCTAACTGGTGGTGTCATGATGATATTTCTGTCCTGGATGGTAAATTTCCGATAGTGTGATGGTACATTCATGTTTCCCTTTTTCGACTCCTTTTTACCATCACTATCTTCTTCACTAGTCCATATCTCGCATAAAGACCGTTTCAGTTCTTGGTATTACTATTTACGCTCCAATTTGGTCCACTCTTGGTCCTTTGTTGTTTCTTTTTTTTATTTGTGAGATTTTTGTGATTCTGTTTTAGCTTTTCGTTCCTGTTTTATTTCCTCTCGCGTTCTTTCCCTTCGATCTTTTGAGAATCTTCCTGATATGTGATCTTTTACACAATCCTCTGCTTTTACAAGCATCAAATAGTGAGTTTTACCTTTTATCCTAGGCATCAAGTTCTCTCTCGCTTTGTTTCCTGCTCGTTTCCTCCTATAGCATTTCTGGCGTCTAGGTTGTTGATTAGCAAAATCATAAAACTTGATATTCTTGGTTTCCCTTCCACGCTCACTTGATGTGTCTGAACATTCATTATCTACATCATCATTTACTTCCAGATGTTCTGAGGAGTTATAAAACTCTTCTTGTCCTAGTGGTTCTATCGTCTAATCTTCTCCTGGTATAATGTTTACCATGTAGTAGGGTAGCACATCATAGCCATCCTTATCGCAAAATTCTGTTGTTGGACTATTTGTAATGGTACAGACATCCAATGTTGCTAGTATGTGTTCCCATTCTAGAGGTTCCAAGGCATCTTCAGGGAAAGGTTCTGGAATATACTCCTTGTCCTCAATTGCTCTCTCTAAGACGCATTCCTCTCTTCTTAAGCTTCCACAATGTGAAGCTCCGTACATCCATAGCTCTTTTTGTTGCCCTAACCATGCTGGGAGTTCCGATCCTGCTACTGTAGCTGAATCAAAATCTTCCACAGGTGTTTGGTTCACATCTTTGTAACCGTATGGTCTTTCAGGTGTATTTTAGTTGTTGTCTCGCGATGTCTGAGGTATATTTGGTCATAACCCCAATCTTGGACCATCTTCAATTGTCGCATGAATGGTCGTCCCAAGATGATCTCATAATTGTTCTTTTTGTAGAAATCGACTATTGCAAATGTATGCTCATACTCGATTCCGCACGAAGTAACAATCACTTTTTCTAAGAGTCCTAGAGGCTTCTCCATGAACCCATCTGCCAATTGCAATTTCATTCTGGTAGCTCTCAAAGCTGGTTTTTCCCATTTTTCCAGATTTCCTTGGTGGCAATAGCAACTCCTGCTCCACTGTCAAGAATAGCTTTGGACACTACTCCTTGGAATTTTACAGGTAGCGTGGTGTTTTCATCTTCTCTCTCACAATACTCTCCAACCTTGTTTAATGGTACTGGCCTAGTGTTTAATCGAGGTTTGTCCAACTCTCTGATCCCTTCCTGTAGCCTCAAGGTGGGGTCTTTCACTCCAAATTTTTCTAGGCATTTACCTATTGTGGTCCACATGTTTGGCCGTAACCTTAGGAGTTCTGCTAATGTGATTGTGCATGCCATCGGGGTGGACAATAACTCAATCAATCCTTGTGAATCCATCACTTTGTTAGAAGAAAGTCTTTGAGATGGGATTGCTCTCACTTCCGACTTGGCTTCATACTCTCCTAGGTAAGAGGGTAAAGTTCTCAGTGAGTCTGGTTGGCTGTTCCCTGAACTAATTGATCCTTGGTCTCCCCCTTGTGAATGTATCCTAAAGTTCATTTGTGATCTCGCCTCAAATTCTTCAATAGGAGGTAAGGTTACATTCTGTTCTTTTCTCGTGCTATTCATGTGGTTACTTATCCTATTGGCCTCGTTGGCCTCATGGATTTTCTTCCACAGATTGTCTAGACCGTTACAGTCCTTAGCCATTTCTGTCAATATTTTAGGCTGGAACGCGTCACTTGCCTCGTCTGTTGTACTTGGCACTATGATAGGCTCTCCTCTGGACTTATAGACACTAGTGAGTCTTTCCTTTGTTTCTACATGTTTCTCTAAAGTTGGTTGGATAGGGGTTGGAGCCGGTGCCTCCTGCCAATTTGCAGGTTTACCCAACGGATCTTTCATCAATGATTGAGCTGTTTCGATCATCTGTTTACACATTTCCAACCTTTGTTTTTCTATTTCTGCATATGGATAAGTCATCCACCTTTGCTCCTGGGTTTGGTTCTTTTTGAGTCTAGCTTCATAAGATTTTAGAAGCGCATCCAACTGCTCATTTATCTTGTCTGCCAATACAGATCCTCCTGATCCGGCACTTTTGGGCTCTGCTATTTCCTTGGGTGCTATGGTTGCCGTGGTGTGTGAACTTAAGCTAGCAAGATCCTCTAATCGCTCTAATATATCCTTTGTATGTTTCAACTCCTCGGATAGAGTTGTTTGCTCTCGTTCCTTCCTGGATTTCATACGCGTCTTTCTAGATTTCCAAGTGCTTCTCTGATCTTTCGTTTCTGAACTTTGGGCATCAGTTTTTGGCTCTTCAACTATGGGTTGGTTTGTCATTCTTTGAGCTTGGGCTCGTGTTACTGCCTGAATAGGTATGATTGTTTCATTTTCCGACCCTCCACTAGAAGGTACTGTTTCTAGCATGTTCAAGGTGGCTTTTGCTGCTTTGCTCGGGTTTTTACGGCAATCGGGAATCAAATGAGTAACTCCACACTCAGTGCAGTATGCATTGACTCTAATGATTTCATCATGAGGACAATCTCTTAGCCAATGGTCTCCACCACACTTGTAGCAGGATCCCTTGGGTTGTTGAGGTGCTCCTTGAGCTCCTCTTTGTTGGTATGCATGTCTCTATCCGCCCATGCCTCCATTGGCTATGAACAACAATATTTGTTCATCTAATCTATATCTTCCTTCTCCTGCTGCCTGTGCAGCAGTTGGTGGTCCTGTATTTCCTATCATGCTCCATGGTTCTGGTGTAGAGGGTTCTTCCGGTGCATATCCATTGAGATCTTCATAATATGCATGCATAGGCACCAAAGCCTTATCGTCTGATTCAGTTACTGTTGGTGTGTATCTTATACCGAGAAACTGGTCGTAATCTTGGTAGGGGTGGTTGTTGCCCCAACACTGGTTGTGGTCTTTCTACACCTACAGGTCCTGGTAGGTTGCCTGCTTGATACCTAGGCATCCGTGGAGCTTGAGGAGACGCTACCTGAGCTTGGGGAGCGTAAGGTCTCTCTCTCACATACCCCTTGTTATAATAACATTCCCAGGTCCCATGGTTTGTCCATTTTTGTTCAATAGCACACCACTTGGGCTGTTCAGCCTGGGGTTTGGCGTACAAGTTAATCTTTTTTAGCACTTCATCTACAAGCAGCTCTTGGTTTACAACTACTTCTCCTTTCGGTGCTGTCTTAGAAGACTTGCTTCCACTTTGTTGTGAAGATGAATTGTCGTCAAGGTCCTTGAACTCCCCCTCTTTGTAGACCGCACAATTGTCCACAAGGTATAGAGCCTCCTTGGTCAACTCATTCAACGTTGTGCTCCTCTTCATATGTAAGTCTTTCTGGAGATCCGCATTCCTTAGTCCTTGGATCAATATCAGCATGAGTCTGGACTGAGTTGGCAGTTCTTCCACTTGACAGAACTTAACATAACTTTTAGTCTTAGGACTGTCTTTCGTACAGATTCCCCATCTTTCTGTCTGAATTTATGGATTTGTGAGACTGTATTATGAGCTATCCCCCTTTGTGAGAATTCCTCGATAAATTCGTCAAACACTTCCTCCATAGACTCAAAGTCTCTATGCTCTACTGAGTCAAACCAAGTGGCAGCATCATCCTCTAGGGTAGGGAAGTCCAAACCCATCAAATTGGGTAGGGAAGTCTAACACCTCTTCGGCTCTAATTACACGCACGAAGGCTGCTACATGATCTCTTGGGTCTCTGCTTCCTATGTAGTTTTTTTTTACCCATTTTTGCACTTGAGATGGTCTAATTCTCCGATGGTCTACAAACCTCATCATTGGATCTCCACGTCCTAATCGATATACCTCATCAGGTCTTTCGTAATAGGCTGGTTCCTCTCCCAGTGGTGCTCCTAAGCCATAATTTCTAACGGTTCTCGCTGGAGGTGGTTCATCTCTTCAAACTCGTTCTATGGGTGGTCCTCCAGGCTCTGTTGACCCTTGAGTCTTTGGCTGACTCTCTCCTTGATACTTTGAATAGAGTGGCGGTTCTTGCAAATCCCTTAGCCCTCGTACGGCCTAATAACCATCTCGATTTCGGTCTTGCTCCATTGTTGCACTCTGTCTAATCCATGTCTGCAATGATGGCTGGTTTGCTGGTGGGTTTTGGTTGCTGAATGCTTGCGGTCGGGTGGAATGTGAGGTAGCGTCATAATCATCAGAAAAGGTATTTGTCGACTTACTTGGGGTGTAGGTGGCTCTTGGCACTTCTTCAGGGGCATATGTTGATGCTCTTGGACCTGTTGCCCTTTCTACCTCATCTAGGAGAATACGTTGGTATTCTCACCCGTATCTATCAACAAAAACTATACCCTTCCCCATGGCAGTTTCATAAGAGAATAAGTAAAGAACCTTGTCTTTGCTTAATTCGTTTACGTATGGTTCTTTGCTACGAAAGTAAGCGACTATGCCCTCACTCTCATGCTTGTAGATTCCCACGTTCTCGTTATAAGTTGGAACCCTGGTTGTCTTCTTATCATACATAAAAATAGCTCCGGGCCAATCAATGTTTGGTGGCAGTTCTTGGGCTTCTGAAACCATTTTTCCTTTCACCACATTATCTCCATATTTGTTGTAATCTTCAGAGTTACTAACTATTAGATAGTGGTTCCCCTTTTCATCTCAGAATCTATCTCCATCATCATAGACTAGGATTATCTCCAATCTCTGAGATGGCCTCTCTTCGATACAAATGCACTTGCTCCCTCGATAGTCAGAATAGACTAGGGCTCCCTTCGAGTTTGTTCCTTCTAAGAAGATCACAGTGAGTTTGGAATCATTCAAAGGATTCAGGGAGGTGCTTCCTCGTGGCATTGGTCCATCGTATATGAAACCTCCTGGATGTTGACTATCCATCATGAAGAAATATTTGTCTAACGAAGTGTGAGTATCACTACCTTTCTCAATAATCGGTGCTAGCGGATCTAGCCTTGCTTGAGTTACACTCTCTTCGGTGGACACTAAGCTACCTTGGTCACCTGCCACCTTCTGGTCTCTAACAATGTATCTTTCTGATCTTAAATTCATCAAACTTATCAATGCAATTTATCACAAATCCAACCACTCACCTGGCAAAGGATCAGTCTCCGCACAACTTCTTGCTTTGTTGCTTCATATACCTGTACACAAGCGTTTAATTTCGGCAATCGAATCAAAGAATATATCTGCTAGAGGCTATCTTAGTAATGATTGGTATAATTGGAGAGTTAATCTCAACCACTAATGTATCTTATACACTGCTGATGTTCTAGATTAGGTCTGCCAATCTGAAACTGTACTTCCCTCGGATGTTGGTCAATTTACGTGAAAAAAAGTCTGAATTCAGTCTTTGCTATGTCAAATGGACAAACAAGGTCCAAATTCACTTCTGAAAGAAGTTCTGGAACCCTTAAGCCAAAGGGAATCTCACTGTCTAAGCCCAGTCAAATTTTCTCTTCAGTAAGCCCCAATAGACATCCTACACGTAGGATGTCTCCTGCTTTGTTTTGCCTGGATTTTTGCACTATGGTTTCCCCTTGATGTACTGAGTTTACAGCTGTTTTTACTTTTTGATTTGGACACCTATTAGCTAGTCAATGAGTCAGAAATCTGTTCCGACAACCTGTTGCTGATCTTGATCAGTCTAATCAACTCCAATTTGTACCCAAATTGACTAGGAGGCTTGCCTTAGGCTATACAACACCTTGCTATGCTCACTGTCAATGTCTGGCTTCAATTTCTTGCTAAAGACATCCTACGCATAGGATGTCTTTTTCATCAAAATGGCTTCAAACTCAAATCACAAGCTCCCCTTGAGTTGCTGATCACTTTGGTATACTCAAAATTTGGTTTGGAGTCCAAAATCACACAGAAGACATCCTACGCGTAGGATGTCTTTTTGGCCTGTTTGACCCTAGACTTGTCCCACAGCTTCCCCTGGATGTCAGTAACCCAGTGGTATGCTTAGATTTTGGTTTGGATTTCAAAAGTCCCCAATTTTAGCTGTTCTTGCCTTTTTCAGTCAAAAGTGCTAAAGTCTGCTTTGAACCCAATTTTCTCACCCAAATGAGGTGAAACCCCTCTCAGTCACTCAATATATCATGCAAGACATGCTTATGCAGCCATCTTATGGTTTTGGTCTCAAAATAATGTTTTGGCAGAATTTGGGTAGGATGTCTGGCTATTTCAGTCTATCTGGCCTTATTCTGTCAAGATATGGTCAAATTTCCACTTTCTAGTTGAAATTAGGGTAAACCCCACCTTTTCAACACACTGGTCAACTCAAAATCCCAAAATTCCCACCAGATTAGCCTGTAGACATCCTATGCGTAGGATGTCTCCTGGCTTAAAATTAATTTTTTTCCTGACAGAAATGCTCATGATGCTCTGTAGCTCTATCAAAAATACTCACAGTAACTTTTGGACTTCATTGAGGCTTCCAAACACACTTTTGCATCTTTTTGCGTATTTTACAAACTTGTGATGACTTTACCAAGCAAGTATACATGCATGAAATGCTCTAGATCCTGAATCATGATGTCCTACTTACTCTACTCCTACTCATCATGTGAAATGGTGATAATGGTGTTTTGGTTGCTTTCTGTCCTCTCTGGACTCTCAAGCTCTCCTCTCACCGCTTCTACCACTCCAACTCCTACTCAAGAACTCGACTACTACCTAATCTATCTTGGTCTACCTAATCTACCTAAGTCGAAGGATCTAGGCTAAACACACGCTTCCTAGACTCCCTCTAAGACCTAGAGATTCCTCCACCCTCTGATCCTATCTAAATGTAAAACAATAATATTGGCAAGCCAAAATTCCAATCCTCAAGGATTAGTCTCGGTCACCTACCTAAGGTTTTCGTCCCTGGCAACGGCGCCAATGTTCGACGGATACGCCGCGACGGACGTCAGCACAGCGAGAACTCACCTAACATATAATGTCAGCTAAGGATGAAGCATGACCCGCAGGCGCGTGGAAGCAAGCATAAGGTGTCAACCTACACTCGACCGACTCCTAACTTATTCCTATAGAGGTCTCTACCGATTGTCTAAGTCACAGCCTTCAAGAGTGCATAAGAGGAAACTTCCTACAACGCTTTCTAGAGCCGAACACCCATCAAACAATCCCAAAACACCATAGAACTTGAAGGAGACCCTACTAACACCAATAGGTCATTCTCCCTAAGGTCTATGAACCAAAATCCCAACCCAAAACACCCGGTGCAAAATCACGTAGGATGTCTAGCCAAAATTTGCAGGTCTTTGTTTTCGAAATCTAAAGTGCCTAATGTGTAGTTCTACTCAATGTGAACGCGTGGATATGCTGCAACGCAAAATCGAACAACGTATACTCACCCAATTACCAGATGAAGCTCGTAGAAGGAGCTCGCAAAACCAGACCGTACGCGTGCAATGTAGGTATCGGCGCGTAGCTCTCGTCGAGGGCAACACGCTGCACTTCTCCGCACTCGATTCCAACCACCGGTGCACACGTAGCCTCAAGATGAAGCTCACACTCTCTCTCGTACACAGTACGCTCACTCACAGACTTCAAAACTTGTTTTAGAAATGACAAAGGTTTTTTCTTTAAGGTCAACAAGTGGTATATATACCTTACAATTCTCAAACCCTAAAGTTCCAAAATCAACCATCTACTCAATCTAACTATCAAAATTGGGATACAATCTGGAAAATTTTGTAAGTCCCAATATTTACAAGGTGAAAAATTAGGTTTCCTCAATAAATGAATAATTACAGAAAATGATAATCCTCCGAGTAGTTAGTCTCCGTGGGGTGTGTCCAGCTTCTAACAGCATTGTTAATGTGTTCTATCTCAATAGGAGATCTTCTACGCATAGGCATTTTAACAAGAAATGCATCTTCTATTTGGATTGAGTGTGTGACTGGGAGATTAATGGTTGAAGGAGTTTTGAATTTCTGGAATATTGCAGGAAAATTGTGCAGCAGATTGCGGATGCCTTGGGTTCGTTTTAAGGTGTCTACAATGTGATGTTGCGTGTGGACAAATTTTGCACAATCGTGAGATGAAATAAATGGACTGGGAAGAGTGTTAGGAAAACTGAGTGTGTAGTATCAAAATTTAGACGTGCTCATGTGTGAACAAACCAATCACACCCCAATGTTAAAGGAAATAATTGACGAGGTAAAACATAAAACTCATGATGAAATTGCAAATGCCCTATGGTGAATGACAACATTGCTATAGTTTGAGAATGTAAACTGTTCGGTTATCTCCAAAGAGAACATATATTGGTGTGGCTGATCTGGTGGGAAGTTCTAATTTTTGAACTACGGCTTCACTAATAGATGAGATAGTGCTTCCTGAATCTAAAAGAGCTTCATGAGATGTGTCATTATTTGGACTAGGGTTGAACACACTATGCGGCTGGAAGAGGTGACAGCTTGAATATGACGTGAATGGTGTCCTTCCACCAACCATTCACTCATATGTTTCCCAGAAGCTCGGCCAAAGATGCTGCATCATTGAGTTGTATCTGAGCATTCTGGATTTGTCATTGAACACTAAGAGATTTCAATTTCTTGCAGTGTTTCCTTACATGGCCATAGTTATTGCAGTAGAAACATTTTGGTCTACCTTGTGCGTCCCTCTCAGGTAGATTCCGCCGAGATGCGTATTGTGCATTCTGAATGTCGATGTCCATTGGAGTTGGAGCATCATTGCGGAGACATCCCTGATGAAGAACATCTTCCGTAGGCAATCCAAAAAACGATCATGGTCGCACCTTGGTGTCTGTGTGTTGTTTTAGGGTATGGGCAGATGACAGGTATCCTACAAGAGGTTGGTTAGTATGGTTTACTTGCTGAAGAGTGTGCAATACTGTAGCACACACATTCACATGGAAATTAAAAAAAATGCATACATAAAACACATAAATACGAGTAAAAAGTCCTAGAAATTGTACATAACCATGTAAATTGTAATGGATTACTTACTTGTATGTTTCGTTGAGGTCAATTCTTGCAACAAGTTGTTCTTTGGTTTTGAGTTTCTTTTTCACAATCCAAGTGAATGTGATTGTGAGAAAAGTAGTGTAGTACAGTGAGATATCCAATGGATGTGAATACTTGAAAGTGAGGTAAGTAAATAAACAATGGGTATATAAAAAAATAGCTCATTACTAAGGTGATAATAAAGGGGATTTTATTTTTTTGAGCTTTTGCAATTGAAACTTTTTCTTGGGAGCTTTGAGTTCTCTCATTACAGTAATGATATCTTCAAATATCATTGTGACATGAAAAAATTCTATATTGGATAGTGCATTCCTTCAATTACTTGCCCCACTGAATTTCATGGGGAAGAATGGGAACAAAGGGGACATTAGGGACTTTGAGAGCCTCATGTCATCCAATTATGTGTGACATGCATGCAAATCTATGCTTAACACTAGTCTGGTAACCTAACAGGACATAAAAGTGTCCTTTTAGGGTTTTGGAAAAAAAAATCCAATACCATAGTAGATCGACTCATTTTGAAAAATCCTTTTAAGATCTTATAGTTCAAGGACTACTACATATCGTAAAAATGAGAAACTTGTAAAATTTCTCATCTCTTGGTCACAACAAGCCTCCAAAGTTGATGGACCGATGCATTTTGCCCAAAATAGCCATTTCTTATTGTTGATTGCATATAAATAAGAGTGGGGATTTTTGTAGACATGAGATAAAATGCCCTGTTAACTTCAATGGGTCGGTGATAAAAAAATATGGTTTCTTTTGCCTCTCTATTTGGTTTTGGGGGAAAAAAAAAGTTACAAAAAAGCTGCATTTTTTCCATCCTACGGACCTGTCATCAAAGTTTCTATAAATAATAATGGATCTCTTACTAAGTGGAACCTTGGGGACCATGATGAAGTGCTAAATACAGCAAACATGACAAAACTGGGTTTAGCATTATGACCTCTAGAATCTCATAGAAACTACTCAATATCTAGCCAAATTTATATGTTATGATTAGATATGGTTCCTACCTGCAAAATACACACAATTGACCTAAGAAACTAGCAATATTGAGAAAGCTATAGTTGCTACACTAAAATGTCTCGTATTCTTCAGCAATCAAAAAACTCAACCATCATCACATACTATCTTATATAGCGTATTAGGTCCCCCAAAACTCAAGGAGGAATAGCTTTATGTTGTACATGCCTCTTACACAATCAAAGTTGCATTTGGATATCAAGAAAGCCACCAAAAAATTATAAAAGTGATAATTTTGGGCAAAAAACACGAGTATGCAATCCTTATAAGTTGGTCATAACTTTACATTTTAACAATTAGTTCTCCCTAGAAGCATAAAAACATGTTGAGAACTATGAAGGCTTATCCTCTAGAAATCTAAACCTCACAAGCATGAATTTTAGAGTGGTATACTTGCAAAAATTTGAGAAAAAAGCCAAAAAAAAAGGACCCGTTTTTTCACACAGTTCAGGTTCAAAAATGTTGTGCAAGAGTAAGGTTAATGGTGAGATCAATATTCCAAAAAAAAATGTCAAGTTTTTTCAGCTCATAAGGCAACTTTGTGGATATATAGCACCTAGAAATTTATTTTCATACTCTTCAAATAATTCAAGCAAAATGGTCACTTAACAGGACACAAAAGTGTCCAAGGACATAAAAGTGTCTTCTTACCATTCTAGTGTTTAAGAAAAACATGGCTTTGAAAAAAGCACCATTTGTATTAAATTTTGAAAGAATATGTGATTGTGAATAATATCAAACAACACGTTGTGTCAAAGTAATTCAACAAGTCAATTCAAGTAAGCCCAAAACCAAACTAATCTCAAAATGGTAGTGTGACATGCATATCATACTACATAGAAACCACCAATCACATAATCTAATCATACGATTGCTAAAATTCCATGTCCATAACACGTGTCCATAATTCACTAAACAAACACAAATAAAAACATAAAAATGTAATGTATGGAGAGAGAGCATCTTACCAAATCAACTTAAGAACTCTCAAAACAAAGCTACATTCCAAGTGTTAGTATGTATATTGCACAATCACCAAAATGCCATTTCCATGTCATATGGCTGCCATGTACATGCTACTTACCCAATGGGATTGGTCCAAGACCGTCCACAAGTAAACTTGTAGGAAAATCTACAAAGATAAGCTTAGCAACCTCACAACATGGCACATTGTATCTGATATATAGATTTGTCTTGTGTCCCAAAAAATTTATTGATGCTACAAGAAAACCAAACATGAATCACGTTTAGATTCCTACAACTATACAACATAGCATGTAAATAAGTACTTATTAACTACCTATCAAGGGCAAACTTATCAATTAAATTTTGTCAGATATCCACAAGCAAAACATAAACAACGGTTTGGTATTGGAACCCTATAATCATTATCCCAATAAGCATTGAAGTAGAAAATAAGGAACACATCTTTGCAACTAATCTTTTAAAACTTACCAATAGATCGCATGATAGGCCTCTTCCCCCAAGCCTTGCACCCAAGTGAAGACTCCGTGAAAAAAGAAGTAGTATGCACCAAGAAGGATGTAGTGGGCACCTTAGAGAAGAGTTCCATAAGAGGTGTAGTGGCCGCCAAAGAGGACGTGACGAGCACTGTAGATGGTATAATGGCAGGCATAGAGGAAGGAATGGGTATCATAGATGTACCAAGAGGCTTCATTTTCCCTCTACCCTTCTTGAGATTATTTCTTGCTAGTGGGGTAGTTTGAGAGTCACTCCAATGGTGCATTGAGTAGCTCCATGAGAAATGGGAGGGAGTGACTCTTCTTGTGTTTCCTCTACATACATATCACTCTCAATCTGAAACCCTTCACTCAATAATCATATAGCACAATGTGACATATGTTAGAACTAAAGTAATATGGTCACCCTTCTTGAGTGCATTTCTTGCTAGTGGAGTAGCTTGAGAGCCACTCCCAACAGTGTATTGAGTAGTTCCACTAGAAATAGGAGGAAGTGACTCTTCTTGCATGTCCGCTACGTACTTATCACTCTCATTCTAAAACCCTTCACTCAAAAACCATAGAGCACAATGTGACATATGTTAGCACTAAAGTAATATGTTCATACTTAAGAAAACAAGAGCCACAAGTGTTGAAGTACTTACTCTCCCGTAACTCTATCGCTTGCTTTGGAATAGCTCCCACCCGATAATCCAACCACCAAGGACAAACATTTGTCTCTCAAGCAAAGAGGGAGAGTACATGGTATTTTCATCACGCACATTAATCCACTCTCTAGTGAATATTGGGGTTGCATCCAATTGCTACTCCTCTACTCATTGCACAATCCATCTACACAATTTTTAAAGCACCATCCACTTCTAAAAACACATACAAGCTGAATTAGATAGAATTAGAGGCAATTAACATATTAAAGAAGACATATAATTTAAAAAGATTTTGACAGAGTCTCCTTTGTAGGAGATCGCTTTTTCGGAAAAAAAAATCATCCGCCCTATATTGGTGGGCTCCCACATGATATTTAAGGATTTTCTTGCAAACCAAAAGCTCAACCATACTCAATATGTTCAACCATCACATAACCATGGAAATATATTCAAAATAAATCATCCACCCTATCTTGGGCTCCTACATGGGATTTAAGGATTTTCCGTATGGTCAATTTCCAAAACAATTCCCACCTCATCTTGGGCTCCCATGTGGGATTTAAGAATTTTCTTACACACCAAAATCTAACGCATTCTCAATATTTTCAACTATCACATAACCATACTTTTAAAAAAATTTGACCACCTCATGATGTTGAAGAGTGTAAGGCAAAGATGCGAACCTGTAAGTAACTATCTTAGCCAAAAACACAAGCTTTGGCATTTTTTCACTGGTGTCGAAATACTTCACCGTGCCATTAGATATAAAAAATCATACATACATAGTGACAAGCAAAAAAACATACTCAAGTTGATCTTGTGTAAATCCAAACACATCTATAATCTATTAAATATAATGCTTAAATGTTTACCTGCAAAATATGATTCTTCATGCTAATTTTGTAGTATAGGTCAAAGGAATTTGGAAGTTGTGGACCTTCTACTTGCATTATTTCAATCATAAGTGTAGTTTCCCCATGCAAGTGATCCCAATAAGTTTCTTTCTTCATGTAACTCTAAAAAAGTTTGTGGGATATTGTGGAAAAATTAACTTCTTTCCACAATAAATAACAACATCATATCAAACAAGCATATGAAAACATAAGATAGCAAGAGCATTATTATGAAATGAGAGACAAAGCGAGTGATTACCTCTTCGGAGTGATCTTTGACAACGTCAAACAATATAGCTTATCTCTAGTGATCTTTAGCATGCTAGTTCATACAATTTAATGCTAAACAAAAACTTGAATAACTCATTGGCATTGAGAGGATGGGCGATTTATAGGTACTTGTATCCTCTATCTTTCTATAGTTCCTCCTCCACCTTTGTGGCCTTGTTTAGCCACATCTTCTTCTCAACGTCATTTAGTCCAAGTGCATCAAGATTTTCTTTTTCTTTGAACATAAATGTGTTGAGCTCATCCTAAAACATAATATCTTATTGAAACCATGAAAAGGAAATATATTAATCTAAAGAAGTGGAGTGTAGGTAACACCTTCTACACAAGTGGAGAGATCAATCCACATGGAGCATTGTACCATGGTGTAGCACCATGGTAATACCTTGCCTCCATGGGGTCTCCACAGTCATTTCAACCCTAGCCCATTCTCTCATGTTGGGTATCAATTTGTCAAGAATTGAATCTTTATTTTCCATACCAAATTTTTGAAACATATAGAGTTCATGAGTGATGTTTCATGTGGCATACACCTAGAAATGCTGTAAAAAGAAACAAGAAAAAAAGAGATGAACACAAGCATTTTTGTGAGACATGAGAGTAGGTTTAGCGATTAATAAGCTTACACATTGGAGGTGTCAAGTGGAAGTAGCAACTTTTCTTCTTTGGCTTTGTTCAACTCAAGGAATTGGCAACAAACACTAACATGGTATTGAGCATTGTCAGGGTACTCTAGCACACAAAAAATACAGTGATGGAGAGATGTGGCCATGAACCACTAGACTTTGTTGGATTCAAGTCTGACAAAGCTGGAGGTAGTTGGTTGGCAATACGGGCCGTATAAAATGGAGAAAGGCCTAATGTAATGGAAGGAAGGGAGTGCTCATGCCTTTTCCATTGGGTACAGAGTCTACACAAAAATACTAAAAATACATGTCGCTTCAAAGAGACAAATGCATCACATTGATATGTGTGAACCATGGTTCTTGAAAAAGACAACAAATGAGGCCTCCCTTCTATTAATTCTGGAGCCTGATTTACCCCTTGTAACTTTTAGTTTCAACAAAATGCACATTTGTAAGGCCCCCATTATGAGGAGAAGCCATCGTGCGTAAGAAAAATGGCTCGCCGTAGAACCAAAAATTCACACCTAGTCTTGAGCCAAAATATTCCCTTTTTTTTGGAATATTATGGTCTGACGACGGTCAAAAAGTGTTTGGAAAACGGCCGATTAGTTGGCCGGTTTGCCAATGGCCAATAGTCAATGGCCGGTGGATGGTGGGCGAAACTCTTTGGTCGACTTCTAGGCGGACTTTTCTTGTCAAAGTTGGCCACACATGGGTGCATGGGAGAATTCAACTCGGACTTGTCTACACAAGGGCGGCTACACACGATTGCCTCTCATAAGAGAGGGTAGCACTTTTGGCTTATAGAAGGAGACCTCTTCTACACACAAAATGCATTGTGAAGTTGAGGAAACAAGGTGAGCATGAGGTGGTGAGAGTGAAGCAAGATGGGAGCTTCATTAAGGGTATAATCCCTTTGTAGCCTACTTCTAGTATGAAGTACTAAAGCCGTTGAGTGGCTGCTTTCCCGTGGACGTAGCCCACATTGGGTGAACCACAAATATTGCTCTCTCTCTCTCTCTCTCTCTCTCTCTCTCTCTCTCTCTCTCTCTCTCTCTCTCTCTCTCTCTCTCTCTCTCTCTCTCTCTCTATAATCTCTCGTGTGCAAAAATTCTCTCTACATTAAGTAAGCTACCCTAATATCTACTTAGCTACATCCTATTTTCTAACACCTTTTAGCTTCCACACTACAAGAATGGTGGGTGAAAAATGTGACAGGACATAATATAAAGGCTTTAGAGCGATGGTTTAATCGGTGGAGGCAACAAATTGCACATTAGGGAAGAATTGAACTAATGGTATATCAATCTTTTCTTTGATTCATACAACATACATGAAGATAGAGATTAATATATATATATGTATTGTATTTGTAGGCCAGCAAGTGTCCTTGGGAGAAATCTCAAATTCCAAGCATAAACTTGTCAGATTGCATCCATGGAAGTTGGCTAGTGGGTGAAGGTGGGGAAAAAAAAAACATCACTTTATGATGCATGTGCTAGCGACATTTTGAATGAATTTATTCAATGTGCAAAAAGATTGAGGTACACCATAGGCATCTTCATGGGAACTGGACATTCCATAGAAGCAATGATGGATGATGCTAGATGAAGAGAATCTCCAAATCAAACTCATAATGGAAGTACAATGAAAGGCTTGGTTGCTGGCAGTCCTTTTTATGAGGATCTTGTGATGGAAGGTGACAAAGAGATTGTGCAACAGAAGAAGAAAACAAGTATAGCCGATACAAGTTCACATAAACCTGGATATGTAATGGAAACAAGGCAACCTAAAACCAGAGGGAGACCATGGATTATAAAATTTGATAGAGAGGATAATGAAGAGATATATTTCAATGACAATGAAGCAAGAGAGATTATTCATTTGAAGCAAGGAGAGAATTTAGCAAGGTGTATTCAAGAGGTCAAATTTGGAGGCGAAGAGTGGGCTTTACGAAGGATGCCAACCAATCGTGTGCAAAAATGTTTTGGTATGGAAGGGAATAAAATTGTGTTAACAAATTACAAATCCATCATGTGGGATTGGTTGTGCCATGTTTTTGGTATGAGAGAACTTTTAAAGACCAGACAATTTCATAGTGGATATGGTTCTACAATCATGACGTAAGCCACACACAAAAACTACAGAGACAAGTCAAATTCTCACCTATTGTTCCCTACATTCTAGAGAGTGGATATAGGAACCAAATCATCAAAGGAAGAGAGTGACAGCCTAGTGCAAAGTGGTTTTCAATTTGCAGATTTTGCAACACCACTATGAAACATCAACAATATGTATGTTGCTCATACAGAGGGAGACTCCAGTAATAACAAGAAGCACGCAAGTGGAGACATGGTATTTCCAAAGAAGTGCAAAAGAGATTGGAGTCATTTGCAAGTATGGTTGCAACGTTCTTGGAGGAGAAACTGGAAAGTCAACAACACATAGTTTTTTGAGTCTTGACAGAGACTTGTTATGATGTACACATAAAGACAGTTGCACCTGCCTAAATTTTCAGAAGAGAGAATCCACACAAAAAGCCTTTTGAGCATGTAAGCACATGTACTATGTGTATGTGCACATATTTTGTCTTCAACCAAAAGAGCACATAGTCATTCATCAACCTGCATTTACTCCCATAGACCTTGCATTTGTATTAGGGCAAACCCGCAAGATAACCATGTGGTGTAGTGAACTTAAAAGTTATCTAAAGGTATGCATCAAAGGAGACACCTCTTGTCTATGAGCTTCAAAATTACTTCTCCCCACCCTTAGAAATTTTTTTTGAATCCCTTCTAGTTATAGATGTATGCTTTGCGGTTCATATCTTGCCAAATGTACAAGTTCAAAATTAAGACTTTTGAAACTTATGCATGTTTTTTGGTGTGTATCGTATGAGTAATGTCTCTTCATCTGGTTAAGATTTTTTGTATCATTAGAGAAGGCTCTAATTTTGAATTCAAGTTGTAGCAAGATTATACATGTTTTTTTGGTGTGTACCGATTAGTAATGTCTCTTTTTTTTTTAAACATTTTTGTGGGATAAGAAAAGGCTCTAAATCTAAAGTCAAGTTATTGCAAACTTATACGTGTTTTTTGGTGTGTATTATATAGTAATGTCTCTTTTTTGGGTCAATATCTTTTGTCTCGCTAGAAAAGGCTTTAAAACTAAATTCAAAAAGCTTGCAAAAATGGTTTTGATTGCAAAAGCTCGCAAAAAAATATGCTCAATAATAAATAGTTTGACATTATTTTAAATGACCAAATGACCTAGTGATATCTCTCTTTTCAACAACCTAAGTAGTTTGAAATTATTTTATATGACAAAGTGAGCTAGTGATATCTCTCTTTTTTACAATCTAAGCTAGAAAAGTAGGGAACGTATAGCTTATGCAAGTGATGGACTTATAAAAAGTTTGTTATAGGTGGATCTTAACATATGTAAGTTATAGGTCCAGAGTGGTGGACTTTGTTGGGTATACCATTGCAAGAATGCACATGAAGGTGGAGAAGATGAAGGAAATACTTGAGAGCACACAACACACAAACTAGTATAGGCCAAGAAGATCTTTGTTGTTCTTGTCGAATGTAAAGTGAGTGGTATTCTTTAAATGTAATTTTTAGGATGGAAATGATTGCAGGATATGTCGAACCAAGGAAATCATCAAAAAATAATGGACTATTTTCATTTCTGAGTATTTCTCTTCAGATGTAGTCTCTCCAATGACTCTTAGAAGAGGAATTTTTTAGCAAGGGCTAGCCAAGGAATCTCTAGATTGTTATGGGTGGGTGTAGATAGAGGAAACCTCTTCATTTACAACAGTCACTTTCTAGACAAATACTTTTATTTTGGGCAATTTTTAATGGTTGTGAAGGAAATACTTCTTTTAAGTGTATTCTCTTTGTATCAATGCATTTGCTAATACAAATATAAGGCTTACCCTAGAGTGATGGGCATACATAAAAGCCAATGGACACATGCACACACACACACACACACACAAACACACAGATATATAGAGAGATAGATAGTTCTATTATCGTCCTCGGAGGTCAAATATGACCTATGGGACCAAATGAACATGTCACGTGGTGTGAGTGGAGGTCATAAGTGACTCTCGATGCTTAAAAATGGCTAAAATGCGCGCCGCAATAGAGAGTCCACATCGTGGTTGGGAGAGGAAGGCATGTAAGGAGAGCTCATGGCTGAATATATGGGGAAAAGAGGACCTAATGTGGTCAAAAGTTGAGCACTCAAGTAGTGTGTGGTACTCACTCTCTCACACTTGACGAGGGCATAAGGTGTAGAGTCAATGAGACTCCTCGCCAGTGCCCCAACGTCCTGTCTCGCAGCGTAGAGAATGGGAGCTAAGACAAATGGAGGCAATGGTGCGGATCGCACTCAATGGGATGGGCTCAAGGATGTAGGGATGGGTTCGATTACCGTGTTCGGAGAAGAAGAGAGATTTGTAGTTTGGGGCAATGTGTGTGGTGTAATGGCTGAAGAAAAAACCTCCGGATTTCTCCCAAACCGTGATACATTGGCGTTGTAAGAAGGCCTCATTAACTTGGGAGTCGATTGACGCATCCTTGACCAAGTGACATGCATCCCATCTTCCAAACCATTTTTTGATGTCAAGCATCCACCCCGAACTTAATATTTTTCTCTTGCATGTCTTTTGTACCTTTTGACTTGCTTCATATGTGATTCTAGGAAATCTATACCAAGGGCTACGTTGTGTCTTAAGCATGTACTCCACAACCCTTTGCATGCCCAAGACCTCAATGGGAAGCGATCCGGACTCGAGAAGTAAGAGCATGTAGGGTGTTTGTGTCTTGACTTGGAGAAAGTTGGTGAGAAAATGCTTTTGGACATTCTCAAACTCTTTCCAAGTAGACTTCTCGATGCTACCACCCCACACCTCCACTCCATAAAGAAGCACCGGTGTCACCAATGTGTCAAAGTGGTACTTTTTGAGAGCCCAATACTTGATCTCTCCAGCATTGCACATGTTCTCAAATGCATAATAAGCCCTCTTTCTGGCTTCCAAGTGACACATTGCACAATCCTTCCATTTATGATTGGATGGAACCTCAAGGCCAAGGTACTTGAAGCTATCTACCACTTCAAATTTCTCAGTTTTGTATACAATGCATGGATTTTCATCATTGAGGATCTTTACAAGCATAACCTTGGTTTTGGATCCATTACGATGAGCCCGCTATGTAGGCAAAAGCGTTCCAAGACACTCATAAGCTTTTGTGCATCTTCTAAGGTACGTGCCAAGAGCACTACATCATTGGAATAAAGCAAAAGCATGATCACCGCATTTTCAATCTTAACCTCTTCTATGCCTTCTTTTTGCATAAAATCAAGAACCATGCATTCCAATTCATCAATGAGTAGCCCAAAGAGGGTTGGGGAAAGTGGGCATCCTTGTTTGACACCAGTGGTGCTTGCAAAAAATTCTAAAATTCCATCTCCCATACGTAGTCGACATATCACTTTTTGGTAGATGCAAAAGACTACATGCATAAATTCTCTCGGCACTTGAAGGCTTTACATACGTCTCCAAAGATTTCCTCACGGTACCATGTCAAAAGCTTTCTTGAAATCCACACAGCCACAATACAACTTTTTTCCTTTCAATCGAGAGAGAGAGAGAGAGAGAGAGAGAGAGAGAGAGAGAGAGAGAGAGAGAGAGAGAGAGAGAGAGAGAGAGAGAGAGATCCTAGCGAGGAGAAAAAGTACCCGGGCTATCCTAAATGTATTCACACACATCATTGTCATAATAGGGTAACAGATCCCTTTTGTGAGTAATGTGGTGAATATGAGCTCACACTCATGTATAGGGAATTTCCAAATCCTGTGTGATCAGTTCACAAAGAAGCATAAGGCCAAAGCTTTAGAAAAACCAATTCTCAAGAGGTAGAGCCTTTATGAAAATATTGGTAGGTTTTTCTTGCTAGACCTATAGGATAAGCTAACCTCTTCTATGAAGAGTCTCTCCATGACACAATGGTAATGAACCTCGATGTGCTTTGTTGGAGAATAGAACCATAGGTTCCTTGTAGCTACAAAACACTCTAACTACCCAACACTCAAGTCAATCAAAATGTATAGCAAGCTCTACAAGGATGTTCACTCCAACCCTGCCATCTAGTATCACACCTAACAATGGCTCCCATTATTTCCTTAGCTTGTAATCAACATGGACAACTAGCACTTCATCATCCTTAATTGCATATAGATCCATAGCCAGAGCTTCTAATTCCTTCTTCCTATGCTTTTTGATGAACTTAGCAGCCTGTGGTAAGGTCCATTTGAGATCATCCAACTCTATGGTTAGCTTCTAAATCCTTTCACAGACCTTATCATAGATTTTATCATGTTCATTCCCAAAATTGCTATTTGAATTGGAAGATCTCCCCTTTGGATGGTTGTCTTTCATCTCGTGGATGATGGATCCTTATGTAAGGAATAAAAGTGTTGCTATCGTCAAACCCGTTTTATCAGCCTTGGTCAAGTCTACACTAATTTGCCAAACCTCTTCTTCTAGAAACTCCTCTGAGGCCCTCATTGGTTCTTTTGCTTTTTTTTTATCTTCTACCTTACCATATCCCATTTTTGGAAGCTCCCTCTTTAGAACCTCTGAAAGATTTGGTGAAATCCTTTGGATGGCCCTAGCCTTTGAGCATTCAAGCTACTCTGGAAACTTCTTAGCTAGATCCTCTCTACTCTTGGTTGTCAAATCCCTTTGCTCTTGCCCCTTATTAACCTCGTTTGCATTTCCCTTAGCCCTCTAGATGTCCCTTTGCTTCTCCCATCTGAGCCAAACACACTCAATAGTAGCTTTAAAAGATTCCTTATACCTAGCCTAGCAACTAGAAGTGGACATCGTATTTTGCTTCTTGATCAAGCAAGATATGCATGAGCTATAGAGCATGAAACAAAAACCATATTGGACACTTGTGTGCAATAAAAACCAACCCAATCTGAGTTTGAAACGGCATGTAAATATGGTGACAACTATTCCCCTTGGGATAAAACAATCCAAGATGTATAGTGCCACCCAAGAATGAAATATCTGCTTAATGTGTAGACCACGTTCATACATCTGCTCCCCTGTAAAAGTGCATGTTGAGAATTTGGCCGTCTAATGCATACTTCAATTAGGCATCCAATAGCCTGCTAATAGAATGTGATATGAAAGTAGTTTCTATCATCATGAAGACAAAGGTTCAAATCTACCTCCATAGGAGTAGCAATAGACTTGCAATCTTCATCACCAAATCCACACAACAATGTCTTTATGTACTTTACCTTATACAAAGCAATACCTCCATCAATCTGCTTAAGGTGCATACCAAAATAATGATACAAAAGAACAAAATCTGACATTTTAGAAGAGGCATTCAAATGAATCTTAAAATCAACTATATATTCCTTATGTAATATATTAAGCAGCATGTCATCAACGTAAAGCACAAGTATTAGAAATACATTATCTCCATGCTTGGCATACAAAGTGTTCTCAGTTGAACTATCCTAACAAACATATGCATCCAAGTAAGCATGAATCTTTTCAACCAATAAGGTAGAGTTTTCTTCAAACCATAAAAGTATTTTTAAGCACGCACACCTTGTTTTCTTACCCTTTTTGAATAAAACCATGAGGCTGCACTACATATACTTTCTCATGCAAATCACCATTCAAAAATGCAATCTATATATCTAGATGATGTTCACTTTGTAAGGCTCGACTAATCATGGTGGATAATTATTGTTTGTATTCATAATTATAATCAACCTATCTTAAGCTAAATTAACACTTAAAATAATACTTGATAATACTATACAAAATGATGCAGTAGACTATAATATCATCGAGAGAGAGGGAGAGAGTTTGTACAGTGGAACTCCATTTATAGATGGAGTGATACATGCAGTAGTAGAAGGGGGAGTTGCTAGTGCATCCACATATGTGGCTAGGTGTATGCATGAAGAGTTTTAGGACAATTGTATGCTCCATGTCACATATAAGTGAAGTGCTAGGTGTAGGCATGTTTCCCACAATGATGTGAGAGTAGCACCATAAGGGGTTGTTCATGTAGGCATAGGATGGAAGTAGGTTTAGACCCTAACAATTGCCCTCTTAAACCTGATTTCAACATAGGATTGCCTAAGATACATCATGCTTGGATCTCAATGGATTCAACGGGTCATGGTTCATACAAGACTTCCTTAGGTAGATGCATAGGTTCACATTTGGATGCATAAACATGGTTCTCAAAATGGATACATCATGTTTTGCTCACATTTGGATACATCATGCAAGTGGCATGGGGTAGTGTAGTATATAGGGATACAATATTGTACATCCTTAGTGTAATGTGACTCTCGTTCCTCATGTTGTAGTCGTCGTTCATTATTGTTGATGTTGGCTTCATATGGTGTCGTCATGTAGTCGTGTCGTTCTTCATTGATGTTGTTTGTCTGGACTAACAGGGGCGCAATCTCCACGAAAAATGAAGTAAAATACATATATCTTTCAAGTGTTGTAAGTGTCCGTGTGTGCATAATCTGATGCCTCATGAGGAAGGTCTTACCATGTATCATGGCAGTGTCTAATCCTCTTACATGGGTTGGCATACTCATGGAGTTATCTTCAAAGATACATATATAGACATATATTTCAATGTTGATGCACATCATGTGTGTTATATCTTCATACAAATATATCTCATAGGCTCTATCATGGCATACAACACCACTTGAGGTATGCTTATGGCTTGCAAGAGGCTTAAGGTCCAAGGCAGAGGCTGTATTATGGGAACAACTCTTCTCAAAGAGCTTGAAGTGCCAATTTCATGTGGGAATGATCCCTTTGCAAGAGTTTTTGAGATTGTTGTTTTCTATGGAAACAGTCCTTAGCAGGAAATTTGGGAATAAGGCCTAGCGAAAATGGAAAGGGCATATTCTGCAGGTGCCGACAGCCGGCAGGGCTGCAACCACATGGGTTGTTGAAGCTTGTGGGCAAGCAAGGCTAGTAGGCCTGCACTGAAGTGCACAAGGAAAGGAGGTCACTGGGGAGAGTGTGAATTTATCCTTCTGCAAGAAGAGGATGGGAGGAAGCTGGGGATGTCAGCTTCGGGCAGGCAATGGACGAGGATGGATGATCAAATCAGGAACTGCGAGAGCTGGTTGTCAAGGAGGCAAGATCGACTGGGAAAACAAAGCACTGAAGCAGCCTAGGGCAGGTGGAGGAAGAGTACTTGAATGGAGCAGGAGAAGATGAGCCGAAGTGAGGTTGCAGGTGATGACGAGGCGAGTTCAACATTGTCAGTATAGACTCCAGAGTCTAGGGCACTAGCTAGCCTATGATTCACAAGCGGGAGCTTGGTGGGAGTGTGCTGAGGTGGTTAGTTGATTGCGATTTTGCTCTTGCAGATGGCCACCGCATGCACTGGGCACTGAGAATCGGCATACGGCTGTATGCAGTTAAGCGTTAAAAATTCGCGCAAAGGAAAACGTAGATGGCACTCTAGGACAGCCGAGATTAATTTGACGTGGACTATAAGCCTTGAGAGATGTGCAGCGATGTCGAATAGCTGTGTGACTAACTGGCACTACGTGCTAAGCTTGGTCGAATTTGTAGAGCAAATAATGTGCCTGCCATCAAGATAGCCACTTTAGATCAACCAACTCCCAACTATGGTAGCTCAAAGGGCGACTAGCCATTGGACATGGTGACTCTCCTTGGGTGTCTCATATCCCACAAGCGCCCCCAAAAGTCTATCAAGAACCCTCCTTTTGTCAGCGACCTACTATTGCAAGGCGAGCCTCTCTTTGTGCAACCAATATGTGATGCCCCAGTCATGTTGTGCACAACTGAAAGGGATCCCTAGGTGATTGATTGAAGCAAAAGGATCCCGCCAAAACCACTTATTAGGGTCACATTCATGTGCTTGCAATAGAGGGAAACTCTTCCAAGCCCATAGTCTCCACTATCCAATCTCAAGATTTGACAGGTCATGATCAAGCACACAGGTCCTCCCCCTAATGCCCATAGCTTAAATTCGCTAGAAACAACACTCTTCTACCGTTGGTGCCTCAATAGTAAACAACATGCAAAGGCATGAGTCTGAGCAATACCTAACTACGATGAGGACCTCAAGGCGAGTGAATGCCCCCATCCAATTGAGAGCGACCGATTGGAGACTTGTGCGCCACTCATTTGGACGTATAGCTTCGATGAGATCTTGACACATGCTTTGCACTCCCCCTCTATACAATGTAAATTATGAACATGTACAACTCAACTTTGCGTCCGCAAAAAACAGACCAGAAGAAAAGTGGTTGCAAATGGGGAGCACCTCTTTTGCTATCCACCAAAAATAGTCTTAACATTTTGTTGGCTATGAGTGTGATCCAAGAGAATACACTTAAAAGAAGCATTCACTTTGTGTCACTAGATTGTGACAAACACTAACTTTATTTTTGGTTTCAATCCTTTGATTTTTATTTAAATTTTCCGACCCTCTTTTTGAAATCACAAATGCCCGAACATTGCATGGCCAGTGTGAAATGGTTGTTGACTAAGACCCACAAGAGTCAAGGCCAGCAGGTAGCCACAAGATGGTTGGGTCGATCGGTACTGAAATCTAACTAGTAGAGAAGTAGCCAAGCTCAATTAAAGTATTTTAGGCCCTACGAAAAGACTTCATAAGTTGGAGGGGGTTAGGAATTAAACCAAATGGAGCAAAGTAGACACTTGTCAGCTAGAGGGGCACCAGAAGAAACCAAAAACACAGGGCCAACTTATGGGGGAGCCCAATATCGATTTATGAGAGAGGGAGAGCGGGCTGATTTGAGGCAGGTGTGCACTACTTTGTGTGTGTGTTGTGTGTGTGTGTGTGTGTGTGTGTGTGTGTGTGTGTGTGAGAGAGAGAGAGAGAGAGAGAGAGAGAGTGGTGGGTGCAGGTGCTCAAGCTATAATGGTGTGCTTGCCTTCTCCCTCATCTTATGTAGCACAATGATTCGGCTCTCGTGCACCTCTCTCCCCTTTTGAATACATAATCATAATGCCCAAAAGTTCTTCTCATCTGTTATGTACAGTTGTGGGGATTCTATGCTCAATTACCAAGGCAAGAGCCTCTTGTACAGGTATCGAATCAGCTAATTGCTCATTCAAAGCAGGTACACGCTAAAATAGGCTGTTATAGAGAGATTGCTTGCAAGAGAAATCTTGCCTAAATCAAGGTACAAATAACGTTACAAGTGCGGAAGCTCAAGGGCTACCCACAAGAGCGACCAACTCGCAAATCAAAGCACAAACTAGGGATTTTTAGCTTGCTATAATTTTATGAAAGTTTAGGGTTTTGGTCAATTTTGATGCCTACATGTCCTAGGGGCTTCAAGAAGCTAGGGAATCATCAAACGATTGAGTGCAATTTAGAGGCCAAGAATAGAGAATTCAATGTGTTGTAAATTCTTGCCAGGTTTATAAAGGTGCTCTAAAGTGCTTGGGAAATCACTGTTTACTTGGATTCTTGTCCGTTATGACTTTTCCTATCGTTATGTTGCCAAAATTGGGCTAGATTAGGGAAATTTTCGCCCATTAAAATTGGGACAACTTGTAGAAGATCACAGATATTTTCTAGTTCAATAAGAATAAAGAAATACCATAGGTGGTGCCAATCTTTGGGGGCAACAAGGTGTCGTTGTCTACTAGGAGCACTCTAGCTACCAAGTCATGGATTGTTTTGAAGGGGTGAATTCCAATTGCAGGTTCATTTGTGAAGTTACTATGTGTCATAAAGTGCAGGGAAATTTAACGACATAATTTTGGGTAAAATCTAAAGTTTTGCCGCCCTTTAGTAAGGATACAGGAAGGTTTTATGGTTTTATTGCTAGGACTGCATCACTTTTTCCTCAAGAAGTCAGCCTTGGTCTATTTTGGTCGAAGATGCAAAGTACCGATACTTGAAATTCCACTATGGTTGTGATAGGATGGATGACACTACAAAAGAGGGCTCTTCCACATAGGGTACCTAGGCTATTCCTATCGTGGTGTGGTTGGCAAAAATTCATTGTCTTTACGCTTTAGTGATGTGAATGTGTAAGGGGATCAAAGATCAAGTATTGGACAACATGGAGAGGATGTGTTGAGGACCTAGCTTATCACGGCTATGGCTAAATTTAATCAGTTAATGCAAAATACCAAGTTTATGGAGTTTTTTCAACCTCCTTAAGTGTCACAGAAATTGAGGAGCATGTTAAGGCTCAAGCATAGGTCCCTAATGTGTTCTAGCATGATAGGACCATTCGCATGTTGCGGAGCCACTTGAGGCTTCAAGGAAAACCCTTTTTTTCCATGAATAGGTGGCTAGGACGCCAATTCCTCAAGCTATACAACTTCAGCTAGCCACCTTTGAGCATCCAAATATTGGTAAAAATGGATAGGGAACTACCTTCTAGGGTATACATCGGGTATTTCCACCATCTAAGTACATCCTGGGTATTTGGAAGTGGATCGGTGTTTCAAAGTATGGCTAGTTATGCACCTACACTACAACATAACACCAAGATTTCGACGCAGCACATTTCGACAGCCGTACCTTTCCACGTGTTTTTCGACGGACTTGCAGCCCGTCGATATACACGTGGAAAGGGGCGTCAAAATGCACGTGGAAATACGCATGGAAAGGTAAATATTGCCACGCATATTTCCACAGGTATTTCCACGTGTCTTTCGACACATATTTCGACGGAAAAATTTGAGGAAAAAAAAAGGAAATCCGCGCGAAGGCGGTCATTTTCGCCTGCGACGCGCTCATATCTGTTGTGTGTGTGTGTGTGTGTGTGTGTGTGTGTGTGTGTGTGCAGGGGAGAGAGAGAGAGAGAGAGAGAGAGAGAGAGAGAGAGAGCGGTGTGTGTGTGCACGAAAGAGAGAGAGAGAGAGCGGTGTGTGTGTGTGTGTGTGTGTGTGTGTGTGTAGGAAAGAGAGAGAGAGAGAGAGAGAGAGAGAGAGAGAGAGAGAGAGAGACAGAAGTGTGTGTGTGTGTGTGTGTGTGTAGGAAAGAGAGAGAGAGAGAGAGAGAGAGAGAGAGAGAGAGAGAGAGAGAGAGAGAGAGATGTGTGTGTGTGTGTGTAGAAAATCAAAGAGAGAGAAACATGTGTGTGTGTGTGTGTGTGTGTAAGAAACTAAAGAAAGAGAGAGAGAGAGAGAGAGAGAGAGAGAGAGAGAGAGAGAGAGAGAGAGAGAGAGAGAAATGTGTGTGTGTGTGTGTGTGTGTGTAGAAAATCAAAAGAGAGAAAGAGAGAGAAATGTGTGTGTGTGTGTGTGTGTGTAAGAAATTAAAGAGAGAGAGAGAGAGAGAGAGAGAGAGAGAGAGAATGTATGCATAGGAAATTAAAATTTAAGAAAGAGAGAGAGAGAGAGAGAGAGAGATGTGTAGAAATTAAATAGAGAGACAGAGATATATAAAGAGTGATATATATATATATATATATATATATATATATATATATATATATATATATATATATAGAGAGAGAGAGAGAGAGAGAGAGAGAGAGAGAGAGAGAGAGATAAAGAGTGATATAGAGAGAGTGAGAGAGAGGGAATTAGAGAGAGAGAGATAGGGAAGTATAGAGAGAGAGAGAGAGAAAGAGAGTGATATATATGTATATATATATATATATATATGTATATATATATATATATATATGTATATATATATATATGTATATATATATATATATATGTATATATATATATATATGTATATATATATATGTATATATATATATATATAGAGAGAGAGAGAGAGAGAGAGAGAGAGAGAGAGAGGAAAATAGACAGATAGATAGATAGATAGATAGATAGTTCTATTATCGTCCTGGGAGGTCAAATATGACCTATGGGACCAAATGAACATGTCACGTGGTGTGAGTGGAGTTCATAAGTGACTCTCGATGCTCAAAAATGGCTGAAATGAGCGTCGCAATAGAGAGTCCACATCGTGGTTGGGAGAGGAAGGTATGTAGGGAGAGCTCATGGCTGAATATATGGGGAAAAGAGGACCTAATGTGGTCAAAAGCTGAGCACTCAAGTAGTGTGTGGTACTCACTCTCTCGCACTTGACGAGGGCATAAGGTGCAAAGTCGATGACACTCCTCGCCAGTGCCCCAACGTCCTGTCTCGCAGCGTAGAGAATGGGAGCTAAGACGAATGGAGGCAATGGTGCGGATCGCACTCAACGGGATGGGCTCAAGGATGTAGGAATGGGTTCGGTTACCTCATTCCGAGAAGAAGAGAGATTTGTAGTTTGGGGCAACGTGTGTGGTGTAATGGCTGAAGCGAGAACCTCCAGATTTCTCCCAAGCCATGATACATTGGCGTTGTAAGAAGGCCTCATTAACTTGGGAGTCGATCGACGCATCCTTGACCAAGTGACATGCATCCCATCTTCCAAACCATTTCTTGATATCAAGCATCCACCCCGAACTTAGTATTTTGCTCTTGCATGTCTTTTGAACCTTTTGACTTGCTTCATATGCGATTCTAGGAAGTCGATGCAAAGGGCTACGTTGTGTCTTACGCATGTACTCCACAACCCTTTCCATGCCCAAGACCTCAATGGGAAGCGATCCGGACTCAAGAAGTAAGAGCATGTAGGGTGTTTGTGTCTTGACTTGGAGAAAGTTGGTGAGAAAACGCTTTTGGACATTCTCAAACTCTTTCCAAGTATACTTCCCGATGCTTCCACCCCACACCTCCACTCCATAAAGAAGCACCGGTGTCACCAATGTGTCAAAGAGGTACTTTTTGAGAGCCCAACACTTGATCTCTCCTGCATTGCACATGTTCTCAAATGCATAATAAGCCCTCTTTCCGGCTTCCAAGCGACGCATTGCACAATCCTTCCATTTATGATTGGATGGAACCTCAAGGCCAAGGTACTTGAAGTGATCTACCACTTCAAGTTTCTCATTGTTGTATACAATGCATGGATTTTCGTCATTGAGGGTCTTTACAAGCATAACCTTGGTTTTGGATCCATTCACGATCAGCCCGCTATGTAGGCAAAAGCGTTCCAAGACACTCATAAGCTTTTGTGCATCTTCTAAGGTATGTGCCAAGAGCACTACATCATCGGCATAAAGCAAAAGCATGATCACCGCATTTCCAATCTTAACCTCTTCTATGCCTTCTTGCTGCATAAAATCAAGAACCATGTATTCCAATTCATCAATGAGTAGCCCAAAGAGGGTTGGGGAAAGTGGGCATCCTTGTTTGACACCAATAGTGCTTGCAAAAAATTCTGAAATTCCATCTCCCATACGTAATCGACATATCACTTTTTGGTAGATGCGAAAGACTGCATGCATAAATTCTCCCGGCACTTGAAGGCTTTGCATACGTCTCCAAAGATTTCCTCGCGGTACCATGTCAAAAGCTTTCTTGAAATCCACAAAGCAACAATACAACTTTTTTCCTTTCAATCGAGACGCTTCCATAAGAACTCGAAGAGTGACAAGGTGATCAATAGTGCTATGATGCTTTCGAAAACCTGCTTGGCCAAGCGCACGTTTACCATTCTTTTCAGCCCATTCACTTATCTTCATCTCCATGATACATCCAAATAACTTTGCCATCAAAGAACCAACCATTATAGTGCGATAGTTGTTCACATTGTTTACATCTCCTCCTTTGTGCAAAGGTTTGATCCAATTTGCACTCCAATCATGAGGCATGCCATACTGAAGTGCAAGGTTAAACATATCGCATATCCAATATCGTGTTTTCTTGCTTGTCCATTTAATCATTTCAGCCTTGACACCTTGAAGGTCACCTGCCTTGCGAGTAGCAAGTTTCTCAAGCGCGCGGCATACATCTTCAATGGTAAAGAAGGGAGACATAAATGGAAGGGAGCTACAACCCTCCATCTTATCAACATTGGGTTGCTCATAGAGGTTCTTACAATGCATATACATATCCTCAAGAGTCAAGTCACCAAAGCTCTCAACGCGCTTGCCTTTTAGATTTTGCCAAAACTTGCCACATGCATGTGCTTTCTCTTGTGCTAAAAGAAGTTGTTTTTCGACTTCCCACCTTCTCCTCTTCTTTTGAACAAGTGCTTTGTATGTGTGTGAACATTCCAAGTAAACTTCCTTGTCTTTGATTGCATCCAATCTTAGCAAGTGTTTTCGGGCTGGACTACATTCCATGTCAAACCATTTCTTCTTGGTGCTACCCTTCTTAGACCTTTTGCAAGACATGTGTTTCACCGAAAAGCATTCCTTCGCACAAGAGAAAATTACTTCTTTGAAAACTTTCCACTTGCATTCTAATGTTGGGCTCCCTTGATGCTCTATCATCCTTAACATTTGGTCCACCATATCAGCATATATAAGTGCTCGTTTGAAGTCTAGACGTAGGTACAAATGATTCACATCATGATTGGAGACTACATGCTCGGGCCGTTTACCACACTTGAGGTCAATACATAACATCCTATGATCCGATTCCGGATTCCATTCACCAAGTGTAAAGCTTTGTATGCATTCTAGAGTGGCTTCTGAGAACAACATATAGTCAATCACGCTAGCACCATTGTGCTTTCTACATGTAAAGTCATTGGTGCCTTGCCATAGAGATACACCATTTGCAATGAGCATTCCGGTACTATTGCACATATGTAGAAGTGACTTTCCATAGTGATCCACTTCTTTTGCATCATTAGAACTTCGATTATACATGTATGAGTCATCCACTCTTCTTGATACATGCGGCATGTCGACTTGTTGTGTGTCGTGTTGTAGCATATTTGTGCGAGCATTCATGTCTCCAAAAACAATGACTTCACCTTGATCCTTGTAATGAGCAATGTCTTCCTCTAGTTCAACAAAGGGCTGATCTCTATCCATATTCAAGCGAGCATAAAAGTTGGAGTCATAGTGAGGAATGTAGCAGCCGGCCACAAACATGGCTTGACCATTTGGTGGGCTGATTTTCAGCCATAAGTAGCGTTTATACTTATCTTCTTTGACAATGGAAACATCTTTCAAACCCTTTTTGGTCATACATGCTACGCCTCCTTGGCCTCTTCGTTGCTTTGCATTTTTGGCCCACATCAAAGAATGTACATCGTATTTGTCAAATCCAAGAATTTGTTGCGCATCATGCTCCCATGTTTCGACAAGAAGTATCACATCGGAGTCATTGGTAAGCTCATCAATGCCAATTCCCGCATTCCATGGATACCCGTTACAATTCCAAAAGCTTATTCGCAAGCGTGAGTTGGTCTCATAGATCATGTGTCCCTATTTGTTGGGTGGACTTGCATCCTCCTCAAGTGACTTTTCTTCTTGAGATGATACCTTAACCTTCTTGCTTCTTTCCTCATATGCTTTGCGACGTACATTTTGTTGCATAAGAGTGCGATCCTCATATACATTACAACCCGTTCCTTTGAGGTAGATCCAACCATTGTCAAGGATGATCTTTCTCTTTACCTCATCAGCCATGGTACATACAATAGGTCTTTCTCCCGAGCGAGGGACTCCTTGTTTTCCAACTCGATGTGCACCATAAGCCATGATTCCTGACATGCCAAAGTGTGTAGCAAAAAACTCTTCAATAGCAACCGCAAGAGATTGGGGTGTTTCCATGCTTTCCTCCTTGATTCCACGAATGACGATGTTCTTTGAGCGTTTTTGTCGTTCTTGCAATTCTTGAGTGTCCACATTCTCTACATTCTTTGCTTGGACAACGGCTTGCGTGATAGGAGATGTAGAAACCACATTATCCTTACATATATCAGCCCATGATTTGGATGCATTTCTCATCTCACATACATCATGTCGTATTGTATCTATCGTTTCCTCTTTCAATACATGATCACTCTCAACTTTGCTCAAGCGCTCTTTCACTACATTCATGTCCACAAGAGAGCGTTTACATTCTTGAACTTCATTCTCAAGATGCATCAAGCGTGTTGTTTGCATTTCAAGAACCTTCTTCAGGTGCTCATTCTCCACAACGAGAACTCTTAAAGTACCATTCTCCATTGCAAGTGCGCGCAACTCTTCACCTTGCTTGTTGACGGTTTCTTGTAACGAGATCAAGTAAGCCATGATCATTGCTTCCGTTGTTGTAGACGATGTGGTTGGATTAGCATCCAAATTCCTTGGAGATTTTGCATCATTCTCCATGGCGAGTGTGGCTTTTCCACCCTTGCGAGTTTTGTCTGACATTGCCTTCAAGTCGGCAACAAAAACGCAAAGTTTTGACAGTTTTTTCAGTTCTGAGATGCTGTTACAGCAAAGCCTTTCATTACACAGAAAAATTCTGTCTTTACATCAATGCGTAGAGGGCTTTGTGCTCTTCGATTGAGGCTATAGATCACCTAAATCGGAGTTCGGATGAGCAAGTTATGGTCAAAAGAGTGAACTGCTGAGAGAGAGAGAGAGAGAGAGAGAGAGAGAGAGAGAGATAGCGAGAGCGAGAGACGCGAGAGAGAAAGAGAGATAGCGAGAGAGAGAGAGAGAGAGAGAGAGAGAGAGAGAGAGAGAGAAAGATAGGAAAATAGAGAGAGAGTGAGAGAGAAAGAGAGATAGCGAGAGCAAGAGACACGAGAGAGAAAGAGAGATAGCGAGAGCGAGAGCGAGAGAGAGAGAGAGAGAGAGAGAGAGAGAGAGAGAGAGAGAGAGAGAGAGAGAGATAGAGATAGGAAAATAGAGAGAGAGTGAGAGAGAAAGAGATAGAGAGATAGCGAGAGAGAGAGAGAGAGAGAGAGAGAGAGAGAGAGAGATAGCGAGAGCGAGATCGAGAGAGAAAGAACGAGAGATAGAGTACATAGAGAGAGAGAGAGAGAGAGAGAGAGAGAGAGAGAGAAATAGAGAGATAGAGAGTGATATATATATATATATATATATATATATATATAGAGAGAGAGAGAGAGAGAGAGAGAGAATTAACTAGAGATAGCTACAGAGATGGATAGAGAGAGAGAGAGAGTAGTAGATAGAGAAAGTAGGCGTGAAAGAGTTAGGTTGGCTAACCAATTGTGTGAAAAGGACAGAAACTCTCTCTATCTCTCTCTCTTCCTCTAGAAGAAACTATGGAACTAAAAGAGGCAAAGGGGTTTTTCCCGCTACATGCATTGTCATGTACACCTGGGAGAGCACGTATGTGTCTACCCATACAGGATTTGACCAATAAAGACGAGATTTTGACCCGGTGGTCCTGATCTCCGTACACCTCTGGACCGAGGTATACAGAGATCGGGCAAGACTAGAGAATGCGAGGTAGTTTAGATTGTGAGGAGTATATATATTAAAACAACATTCATAATCATTGTAGATGGCAACGTCATCAACTAACATGGAGGAAAAGATTGCATGCTCGTGCACGCTCTGCAAGTATCAAATCCTGCGCAAGCGTAGGATATGTAATGAGTATGTGCGCAAGTACGGAGAGTTTGCTAGAAAAATCGTACAGAATCTACGATACGACTCCTATGGAACGGGCATTGATTTTCGCGACATAACACCTACATCTGCGAGAGAGAGAGAGAGAGAGAGAGAGAGAGAGAGAGAGAGAGAGAGAGAGAGAGAGAGAGAGAGAGAGAGAGAGATAGTTCTATTATCGTCCTGGGAGGTCAAATATGACCTATGGGACCAAATGAACATGTCACGTGGTGTGAGTGGAGTTCATAAGTGACTCTCGATGCTCAAAAATGGCTGAAATGAGCGTCGCAATAGAGATTCCACATCATGGTTGGGAGAGGAAGGTATGTAGGGAGAGATCATGGCTGAATATATAGGGAAAAGAGGACCTAATGTGGTCAAAAGCTGAGCACTCAAGTAGTGTGTGGTACTCACTCTCTCGCACTTGACGAGGGCATAAGGTGCCCCAACGTCCTGTCTCGCAGCGTAGAGAATGGGAGCTAAGACGAATGGAGGCAATGGTGCGGATCGCACTCAACGGGATGGACTCAAGGATGTAGGAATGGGTTCGGTTACCTCGTTCCGAGAAGAAGAGAGATTTGTAGTTTGGGGCAACGTGTGTGGTGTAATGGCTAAAGCGAGAACCTCCGGATTTCTCCCAAGCCGTGATACATTGGCGTTGTAAGAAGGCCTCATTAACTTGGGAGTCGATCGACGCATCCTTGACCAAGTGACATGCATCCCATCTTCCAAACCATTTCTTGATATCAAGCATCCACCCCAAACTTAGTATTTTGCTCTTGCATGTCTTTTGAACCATTTGACTTGCTTCATATGCGATTCTAGGAAGTCGATGCAAAGGGCTACGTTGTGTCTTACGCATGTACTCCACAACCCTTTGCATGCCCAAGACCTCAATGGGAAGCAATCCGGACTCAAGAAGTAAGAGCATGTAGGGTGTTTGTGTCTTGACTTGGAGAAAGTTGGTGAGAAAACGCTTTTGGACATTCTCAAACTCTTTCCAAGTATACTTCCCGATGCTTCCACCCCACACCTCCACTCCATAAAGAAGCACCGGTGTCACCAATGTGTCAAAGAGGTACTTTTTGAGAGCCCAACACTTGATCTCTCCTGCATTGCACATGTTCTCAAATGCATAATAGGCCCCCTTTCCGGCTTCCAAGCGACGCATTGCACAATCCTTCCATTTATGATTGGATGGAACCTCAAGGCCAAGGTACTTGAAGTGATCTACCACTTCAAGTTTCTCATTGTTATATACAATGCATGGATTTTCATCATTGAGGGTCTTTACAAGCATAACCTTGGTTTTGGATCCATTCACGATCAGCCCGCTATGTAGGCAAAAGCGTTCCAAGACACTCAGAAGCTTTTGTGCATCTTCTAAGGTATGCACCAAGAGCACTACATCATCGGCATAAAGCAAAAGCATGATCACCGCATTTCCAATCTTAACCTCTTCTATGCCTTCTTGCTGCATAAAGTCAAGAACCATGTATTCCAATTCATCAATGAGTAGCCCAAAGAGGGTTGGGGAAAGTGGGCATCCTTGTTTGACACCAATAGTGCTTGCAAAAAATTCTGAAATTCCATCTCCCATATGTAATCGACATATCACTTTTTGGTAGATGCGAAAGACTCCATGCATAAATTCTCTCGGCACTTGAAGGCTTTGCATACGTCTCCAAAGATTTCCTCGCGGTACCATGTCAAAAGCTTTCTTGAAATCCACAAAGCAACAATACAACTTTTTTCCTTTCAATCGAGACGCTTCCATAAGAACTCGAAGAGTGACAAGGTGATCAATAGTGCTATGATGCTTTCGAAAACCTGCTTGGCCAAGTGCACGTTTGCTATTCTTTTCAGCCCATTCACTTATCTTCATCTCCATGATACATCCAAATAACTTTGCCAATAAAGAACCAACCATAATAGTGCGATAGTTGTTCACATTGTTTACATCTCCTCCTTTGTGCAAAGGTTTGATCCAATTTGCACTCCAATCATGAGGCATGCCATACTGAAGTGCAAGGTTAAACATATCTCATATCCAATATCGTGTTTTCTTCCTTGTCCATTTAATCATTTCAGCCTTGACACCTTGAAGGTCACGTGCCTTACGAGTAGCAAGTTTCTCAAGCGCGCGGCATACATCTTCAATGGTAAAGAAGGGAGACATAAACGGAAGGGAGCTACAACACTCCATCTCATCAACATTGGGTTGCTCATAGAGATTCTTACAATGCATGTACATATCCTCAAGAGTCAAGTCACCAAAGCTCTCAACGCGCTTGCCTATTAGATTTTGCCAAAATTTGCCACATGCATGTGCTTTCTCTTGTGCTAAAAGAAGTTGTTTTTCGACTTCCCACCTTCTCCTCTTCTTTTGAACAAGTGCTTTGTATGTGTGTGAACATTCCAAGTAAACTTCCTTGTCTTTGATTGCATCCAATCTTAGCAAGTGTTTTCGGGCTTGACTACATTCCATGTCAAACCATTTCTTCTTGGTGCTACCCTTCTTAGACCTTTTGCAAGACATGTGTTTCACCGAAAATCATTCCTTCGCACAAGAGAAAATTACTTCTTTGAAAACTTTCCACTTGCATTCTAATGTTGGGCTCTCTTGATGCTCTATCATGCTTAACATTTGGTCCACCATATCAGCATATATAAGTGCTCGTTTGAAGTCTAGACGTAGGTACAAATGATTCACATCATGATTGGAGGCTACATGCTCGGGCCGTTTACCACACTTGAGGTCAATACATAACATCCTATGATCCGATTCCGGATTCCATTCACCAAGTGTAAAGCTTTGTATGCATTCTAGAGTGGCTTCCGAGAACAACATATAGTCAATCACGCTAGCACCGTTGTGCTTTCTACATGTAAAGTCATTGGTGCCTTGCCATAGAGATACACCATTTGCAATGAGCATTCCGGTACTATTGCACATATGTAGAAGTGACTTTCCATAGTGATCCACTTCTTTTGCATCATTAGAACTTCGATTATACATGTATGAGTCATCCATTCTTCTTGATACATGCAGCATGTCTACTTGTTGTGTGTCGTGTTGTAGCATATTTGTGCGAGCATTCATGTCTCCAAAAAAAATGACTTCACCTTGATCTTTGTAATGAGCAATGTCTTCCTCTAGTTCAACAAAGGGCTGATCTCTATCCATATTCAAGCAAACATAAAAGTTGGAGCCATAGTGAGGAATGTAGCAACCGGCCACAAACATGACTTGACCATTTGGTGGGCTGATTTTCAGCCATAAGTAGCGTTTATACTTATCTTCTTTGACAATGGAAACATCTTTCAAACCCTTTTTGGTCATACATGCTACGCCTCCTTGGCCTCTTCGTTGCTTTGCATTTTTGGCCCACATCAAAGAATGCACATCGTATTTGTCAAATCCAAGAATTCGTTGCGCATCATGCTCCCATGTTTCGACAAGAAGTATCACATCGGAGTCATTGGTAAGCTCATCAATGCCAATTCCCGCATTCCATGGATACCTGTTACAATTCCAAAAGCTTATTCGCAAGCGTGAGTTGGTCTCATAGATCATGTGTCCCTATTTGTTGGGTGAACTTGCATCCTCCTTAAGTGGCTTTTCTTCTTGAGGTGGTACCTTAACCTTCTTGCTTCTTTCCTCATATGCTTTGCGACGTACATTTTGTTGCATAATAGTGCGATCCTCATATACATTACAACTTGTTCCTTTGAGGTAGATCCAACCATTGTCAAGGATGATCTTTCTCTTTACCTCATCAGCCATGGTACATACAATAGGTCTTTCTCCCGAGTGAGGGACTCCTTGTTTTCCAACTCGATGTGCACCATAAGCCATGATTCCTGACATGCCAAAGTGTGTAGCAAAAAACTCTTCAATAGCAGCTGCAAGAGATTGGGGTGTTTCCATGCTTTCCTCCTTGATTCCACGAATGACGATGTTCTTTGAGCGTTTTTGTCGTTCGTGCAATTCTTGAGTGTCCACATTCTCTACATTCTTTGCTTGGACAACGGCTTGCGTGATAGGAGATGTAGAAACCACATTATCCTTACATATATCAGCCCATGATTTGGATGCATTTCTCATCTCACATACATCATGTCGTATTGTATCTATTGTTTCCTCTTTCAATACATGATCACTCTCAACTTTGCTCAAGCGCTCTTTCAATACATTCATGTCAACAAGAGAGCGTTTACATTCTTGAACTTCATTCTCAAGATGCATCAAGCGTGTTGTTTGCATTTCAAGAACCTTCTTGAAGTGCTCATTCTCCACAACGAGAACTCTTAAAGTACCATTCTCCATTGCAAGTGCGCGCAACTCTTCACCTTGTTTGTTGACGGTTTCTTGTAACGAGATCAAGTAAGCCATGATCATTGCTTCCGTTGTTGTAGATGATGTGGTTGGATTAGCATCCAAATTCCTTGGAGATTTTGCATCATTCTCCATGGCGAGTGTGGCTTTTCCACCCTTGCGAGTTTTGTCTGACATTGCCTTCAAGTCGGCAACAAAAACGCAAAGTTTTGACAGTTTTTTCAGTTCTGAGATGTTGTTACAGCAAAGCCTTCCATTACACAGAAAAATTCTATCTTTACATCAATACGTAAAGGGCTTCGTGCTCTTCGATTAAGGCTATAGATCACCTAAATCGGAGTTCGGATGAGCAAGTTATGGTCAAAAGAGTGAACTGCTGTCTACTAGGATTATGTGTGAAGGTCCGACCAATATAGAGCCAAGGATGGAAGAAAAAAAGGACTTACAGACAGAAGACGATGGCATGGAGAAGATACTGGATGCCTTCTTCCAGACAAGCGAGGAAAACGCTAACGAAGCAGCACCAGAAGCCGTGCGCCTATCTCCTGAAGACATGTTGAGGAAGTTGGCACGTCAACCAATCTATGAAGGCGCCAAAATATATGTGCTTCGTACTTGTTTGACGTTTTTGAATCTACAGTCAGTGTACGGGTGGTCAGATGCAAGCATCACTACTTTGTTTAGGTACGTAACTTACAAAAGAGATTTTCCGATTGCAACGGTGACGTACTTGGGGAGCTTTTTAATTTAATGTGGCTTAAACACGTTGTTGCGGGAGCAACTTCTCCCGCCTGGCAATGAAATGCCCCCCTCCAGGCCAGACGCAAAGCGACTATTGACCTCAGTTGGCTTGGACTACAACAAGATTCATGCATGTCCAAATGATTGCATTAAGTTTTTCTCAATGAATTCACAGATTGTCTGTCGTGTCCTAAGTGAGGAGCAATGCGCTACAAACAAGATGCGGTTGGCGAGACAGTGTCAGCTAAAGTATTGCGGCATTTCCTTATTATTCCGAGGATAAAAAGCATGTTTCGTTGTGGTTCCATTGCAAAGTTGATGCGGTGGAATTCTACGAATAGATCCATTGACGCAACATTTAGGGTGCCCGCTGATTCAAAGGCTTGGAGGCACATTGAAGATACTTGGCTACATTTTAAAAGTGAACCACGCAATTTGCGTTTGGGCATGGCAATGGACGGAGTCAATCCATTTGGCTTGCGAAGCTCGTCATGGAGCACTTGGCATGTGTGCCTTATCAATTACAACCGTGATGATCAACTGTTAGGACTAAAATCGCACGACTGGCATAAGTTCTTGCAATTCATTCTTCCAATTGCGATCAAGGGGTGTTTAATGGAGGAAGTGTGGTCCTGCATATACAAGATTTTAGAGCTAGTGCGGTGGATCTCTTCCAAGGAGATACGAGAGGAATCCATTGCAGTCGCAAGGGCTAACTCCGTTGAGGCAGTTTGCATGATTGAGAAGTATCTACCATGAGCTTCCTAAACTATCCAAATGCACTTGCTCGTCCATGTAGTAGATGAGGTTGCAGTGGCAGGTACAGTCCACAGCCGTTGGATGTTCTTTCTAGAGCGCTTCATGAAACACTTAAGGGTTTTGCTCGCCAAAGAGCGCGTCCAGAGGGGAGCACGGCAGAAGGATGTCTGGTGCAAGAGTCTCTTGTCTTGACAACTGAATTTCTATCCATTTCTGACCCAGAAATACCTCGACTATGGAGCGATGAGGAGGATGCAAGATTGGTGGGAGAGGAGCCGCAGAGGCAAGGGGTGCCGAAGAAAATGAATGATGCCATGCGAGAAAAGATCATGAAGTTCTGTATACTAAATTCAGAGCCGATGCAAAAATGGCTTGAAAGGTACGAAGAAGAGAAAGAGAGATGCAATAGGGAGCGACACGATTTCAGGCGAAGCCGAACGACTAGAGGCTTACCCTTGCTAGACTATCTCGCTCCTCTACCTGAATTCCCTACAATGGCATGGTTGGACAAGACAGTGAGAGCAGCTCGACAGATCGGAGAACCCATATCTCTAGAAGAGGAAGAGCTGGCTATTGGATGTGACTGGAGGTATCATACATACATGGCACTGTGGTCGCATGGAAAGCATTTCATAACACAACAAATTGACAACAAAAGAAACACGTTTGACAGTGGGGTAATGGTTAGTTTCATGCAAAAGAGCAGGGCCAGTGCCAGAGACACGAATGAGAGCACTAGCAACTTGGATTACTGTGGTCTGGTGTCAGATATCTTGAAAGTCAGCTTCAGGCGGTTTGAGATGTTTTTGTTGGATGTGAAGTGGTTCAAGGTGATTACTTCTGGTCACAATGCAACGGTACGCAGAGATGGAAACAAGCTTGTGCAGATAGATTCTACAAAGGTTTGGACAGATGCGAGCGACACGTTTGCTCTCCCCGAACATTGCGAGCAAGTGGTCTTTGTACCGGACCCTCAAGAGTGACAATGGTGGTTTGTGGTTCAGGTTGCTCCAAGAAATAAACAAGTATTTGAAGGGCAAGAGCTCCTGGAGGAAGGTCGGTCAGACGACACAGATACTACTGTGACATTAGATGAGATGGACGAAGGTATGGCAGAGAAAGCTGAAAGATATACGAGGGATGACGCAGACGAGGCAGATATGACACTTGTAGATGAAGATGCAATGGATGAAGACAATCTGTCAGAACGAGTTGGGACAAAGTTATGTCTGCAATTAGAGATAGACGATGATATGGTGCAAGATCTTATCGATGATGCCTCACTAGTCGAGGCCTGTAAGTGTTTGTGTGAAGACGTTGATTTAAAATTAGGCTTAAAGTTAATTTAAACAAAGGTGTTCTGATGCTTTCTTTTACTTTCTTTGTGCAGAACTTTAGTATCATAGACCAGTTTCCAAATCCCGCTTCTATGAGTGCAGGTGCATTTATGGGCTTCGTTACACGGATGACGCCCAGTCAGATGGCATCTGCGTCTCAGTAGTGGGTAGCTAGACGCACGGGTACTACGCCTCCGGGCTTCACACCCTATGGGGGGGGATGCCTATAGGAGGGGGGGGGGGGGCGCCTATGGGTACGACGCCTGCGAGGTATCCCATCACGGCCACTTCGACACCTAGGGGTACGGCAGAGGCGGGTACGTCCTCATCTCCGCAGCACAGGCGCACTCGTCGATCTCGGCGATCGTCAGGTGGAGGTGGTGGTTGCTATGGAGGAGGGTCCACAGATGCTTCAACCCCTCCTCGCTCATGACCCCCGTCCTACCCAGACACACCTCTCGACACACCTCTTAGCACACCTCGGACACCTTGGGGGGCACACGATCCTAGTGCCTCCAAGCTCTATACTGTACGGAGATATGGTTCTGTTGACATGGATAGAGTCGAGACTAAGATGAGACAGCGGATTCGCCAGCTCGCGGAGCTGCAGTTTTCGACCAGCATTCTGACGCCTTGGCCCGAGCAGGATCGCAACAAAATCAATTATATAGTGGAGACCATCATGAGAGAGTATCAACCTGCTCCGGGTTCAGAGGATCTTCCGAGGAGGTGGATCAAGGGTGTTGCACGGGACACCGTGAAACATCGTCAAGATGCAGCTCGTAAGGCTTTCAGGACCGGCTCGCCGAAGCCTTCGGGCATCCCACACGAGACGTGGCAGCAGATCAGGGAGGATGAGCGGACAACGGACACGCGGTTCAGACAACAGCGTCAGGCCATGGAGGTACGAGCAGATGACCAGGGGGACATCTCATCTTGGCAGCGGAGGCTTCGACACCCTTCACTATAAGTTTGTGACTTTTCAATCCAATCCTAACTATGGCGTTTTTTTAAAAAGCGATGAATTATGTATTCTTAATTACTTTGATTTTTGTACAGTACAACATAACATGAAGATATCGACGCATCATATATTGACGGCCATGCCTTTCCACGCGTATATCGACGTAATTGCAGCCTGTCCATATATTCGTCGATATACGCATCGCAATCGATATACGCGTGAAAAGGCATGGTTTGCCACGCGTATATCGATGCAAATTGCCACGGGTATATCGACGCACATTGCGACGTAAAAAAATTTGGGAGAAAAAAGGAAAAACCTGCGCGCAGGGGCCATTTTCGCCTGCAACGCTTGAGCTCCGATCTTGGCCGAAACCTGCTGCGCAAGTATTATGTCACTCCCCCCCCCAACCTCTCTCTCTCTCTCTCTCTCTCTACATCGTGTGTGTGTGTGTGTAGGAAAGAGATAGAGAGAGAGAGAGAGAGAGAGAGAGAGAGCGGTGTGTGTGTGTAGGAAAGAGAGAGAGAGAGAGAGAGAGAGAGAGAGAAGTGTGTGTGTGTGTGTAGGAAAGAGAGAGGGAGAGAGAGAGAGAGAGAAATGTGTGTGTGTGTGTGTGTGTGTAGGTAATCAAAGAGAGAGAGAGAGAGAGTAACGTGTGTGTGTAAGAAACTAAAGAAAGAGAAAGAGAGAGAGAGAGAGAGAGAGAGAGAGAGAGAAATGTATGTGTGTGTAGCACTACTAGAGATCACTTGAATACCAACGCCAACTTACCGACGTCATTGGCGGGCGTCGGTATGTACATTGGCAATACTGGAGGGAGCTCAGATTTTTTTTTTAAATCAATTGTCAATTTTCGTCGCGTATACCGACGCAGATATCGACGCGTATCCAGCAGTGTATACCGACGCCTATCCAGCAGCGTGTACCGACGCCGATTGGTAAAAACAAAATCGCGGGCTTATTTTCTGCGCGTTTCCAAAAACTCGTTCTCTCTCTCTCTTTTCGCTCAACTCGCGGCCAGATCAACACCTTTGGACTACTACGGGCTTAGGCAAACACCATCACATCTTCTCTACTTGCTGCAAGTAAGCCTATTGTCCTTGTTTTTTGCTTATTTTTGTGTGTGTGTGTGTGTGTAACAGAATGTGTGTGTGTGTGTGTGTGTGTGTGTGTTTTTCTGCAGATGTGGAAGCTACTCCGGAAGTTTTGTGCACACATACGAGTGTATGTGAGTGCACAATCTCATTGCTCTCTCACACACACACACATTAATTTTAATTTTGGTTTAACTTTATATTTAAATTTGTTATTTAATTTTAAAATTCAAATTGTTACTGTTGTTTAATTTTAATTTGTTATTGTTATTTAATTTTATATTCAAATTTGTTATTGTTAATTGTATTTTAGGGTTTCTTGAAATTAATTTTAGAGTTAAAGTTAATTAGTTTTAGGGTTTTGTATATCCAAAAATAGAATAAAAAAGATTTAAATACATTAACAAAAAGTAGTAAAAAAATTAGAGTAGAAACAAAATTAAACATAAAAAAAGGGAGAGGAAAAAAGAGAGAAAGAAAGAGAAATAGAGAGAAGGAGAGAGTAGAGAAAGATAGAGGGAGAGAAAAAAAGATAGAGAGAGAGAGAGAGAGAGCTAGAGGTAAAGAGAGAAAGAGAGATAATAGCGGGAAAGAGAAGAAGAGGTAAAGAAGGAGATGGAGGGAAAGAGAGAGAATAGAGAAAGATAGAGGCAGAAGGAAGGAGGGACAGATAGAGGTAGAGAGAAAGAGAGATAGATATAGAGGGAGAGAGAAAGAGAGGTAGAGAGGGAAAGAGAGAGAATAAAGACAAGCCTCGAAATGATCCAAGAACACATTGAAATCTTCGCCCACATCCTGCTTCAAAGCCTTCAGCTTGGTGTCCATGTCGAGCGGGGACACTTCCTTGCGAAAGTCATGCAAAAACCTCGTGCGTAATGCCGGCCACATTTACTTTGGCTCGCCTTCCAGTGCTTCGAACCACACTTTGGCCTTGCCCTACATGACCAACGGAAACGTTTGCATCTTATTGTCATCATTCGGCATTCTTAGTGACAGCATGTAAAGCGCACACAATCTCTCTCTCTCTCTCTCTCTCTCTCTCTCTCTCTCTCTCTCTCTCTCTCTCTCTCTCTCTCTCTCTCTCTCTCTCTCTCTGTGTGTGTGTGTGTGTGTGCGCGCGCGCGCGCGCGCAAAGAACCAGCGGCCCAGACGTACACACGCTCTGTCGGCGCCGCGGCTAGTACGAGAGCAGAATAGAAGAAGAAAAGGGGAAGGGAGGAGCGACAAAACACAAAAGGCAAAGATGGTGGCTCATTGCTTGCTCAAAAAACCATCACAGCGCTCCATAGAGCTTCTCTCTCACTCTCCTATAGCATTTTTTCAACCGGCCAATGTGGCACTCCTCTTGAGCTTCTTTGACTTCATTTGACCAGCTCAAAATACATTCGAAGCTCAACTCACACCTTTACACATGAAAGTTCTCTAGGGAGAAACAACAGCGCCATCGTTGCTCTTACAGACAAGCTTCCTCCTCAAAAAAGGTTGGGTGGGGGCATATAACAAGCCGTAGGTCAAACGGACAGAAGAAACGTCAAATACACAAGCCGTAGGTCAAATCCGGTTGCGTTTTTCTACGAAAAAACGCAAACGGACTTCGAAAATGGCTTCTATGCCTACTAAAACCATCCGTAGACGATTAGGTACTCTTTAGGCAATGTCAAGAGCGCGTATGGCAAGCCGTAGGTCAAACGGACAGAAGAAAGGCCAAATACACAAGACGTAGGTCAAATCCAGTTGCGTTTTTCATCGAAAAAACGCAAACGGACTTCGAAAACTAATTCTACGCCTACCGAAACCATCCGTACTCTATTAAGTAGTTTTAAGACAATTTCAAGAGCGTGTATGGTAAGCCGTAGATCAAACGGACAGAAGAAACGCCAAATACACAAGCCGTAGGTCAAATCCGGTTGCGTTTTTTTACGATAAAACGCAAACGAACTTAGGAAATTGATTCTACGGTTACCGAAACCATCCGTAGTTGATTAGGTAGTCTTTAAGAAATTTCAAGAGCGTGTATGGAAAGCCGTAGGTCAAACGGATAGAAGAAACGCCAAATACACAAGCCGTAGGTCAAATCCGGTTGCGTTTTTCTACGAAAAAACGCAGACGGACTTCGAAAATGGCTTCTATGCCTACCGAAACCATCCATAGTCCATTAGGTAGTCTTAAGGCAATTTCAAGAGCGTATATGGCAAGCCGTAGGTCAAACGGACAGAAGAAACGTCAAATACACAAGCCGTAGGTCAAATCCGATTGCGTTTTTCTACGGAAAAACACAAACAAACTTCGAAAATGGCTTCTATAACTACTGAAACCATCCGTAGAGGATTAGGTAGTCTTTAGAAAATTTCAAGAGCGTGTACGGCAAACCATAGGTCAAACGGACAGAAGAAACGCCAAATACACAAGCCGTAGGTCAAATCCGGTTGCGTTTTTCACCGAAAAAACGCAAACGGACTTCGGAAACTAATTCTACGCCTACCGAAACCATCCGTAGTCCATTAGGTAGTCTTAAGACAATGTCAAGAGTGTATATGGTAAGCCGTAGGTCAAATGGACAGAAGAAACGTCAAATACACAAGCCGTAGGTCAAATCCGGTTGCGTTTTTCTACGGAAAAACGCAAACGGACTTCGGAAATGGCTTTTATGCCTACTGAAACCATCCATAGACGATTAGGTAGTCTTTAGGCAATGTCAAGAGCGTGTATGGCAAGACGTAGGTCAAACGGACAAAAGAAACGCCAAATACACAAGCCGTAGGTCAAATCCGGTTGCGTTTTTCACCGAAAAAACGCAAACGGACTTCGAAAACTAATTCTACGCCTACCAAAACCATCCGTAGTCCATTAGGTAGTCTTAAAGCAATATCAAAAGCGTGTACGACAAGCCGTAGGTCAAACGGACAGAAGAAACGTCAAATACACAAGCTGTAGGTCAGATCCGATTATGTTTTTCTACGAAAAAACGCAAACGAACTTCGAAAACTGATTCTACGGTTACCGAAATCATCCATAGTCAATTAGGTAGTCTTTAGGCAATGTGAAGAGCGCGTATGGCAAGCCATAGGTGAAACGGACAGAAAAAACGCCATATACACAGGTCGTAGGTCAAATCCGGATCCGAAAGTAAAACGAGAACTCTTGAGATCGCTTACATGGATTTTCTGAAGAGCACGTCTGTGTGTGTGTACGTATGTTGCACCCGCAAATATAGGCTTTAATTTGACCAATAAAGACATGATTTACCCGGTGGTCTTGATCTCCGTGCACCTCTAGACCGAGGTGTGCGGAGATCGGGCATGACTAGAGAATGTGAGGTAGTTTACACTGTGGAGACGAAGAAGATGGATCCGAAGATAAGACAATCCATCTTGAGACCGTTTACATGGATTTTCTGAAGAGCATGTGTGTGTGTGTACATATGTTGCACCCACAAATATAGGCTTTAATTTGACCAATAAAGACATGATTTACCCGGTGGTCTTGATCTCCGTGCACCTCTAGACCGAGGTGCACAAATTAAGTTCGTTATGGTTATGATTTTAAGTTGGTACGGTTATGGTTTTGCACAAAGTTCATTTCATTTCTTTCATTGGCCTTAAATCTCATGTGAGATCCTACATGGAGAGCATGTAGGAGGCGTATACATGATATGGTTTTTTTTTTTAGTTTATGTAAAAACGAAGAGAACTCTGCCGAAATTTTTACGGAAGCACGGTTGATTTTGGTGCTGCTCGCTTTCTTGGGCAGAGGGCAGGAAGTCTGGCTGTGGTGGCTATGTCCATCTTTTCACTGGGCACAGGCCGGGCTACCTGTCCTCTGTCCAAGAAAACTTTTTTCTGTTATGGTCGTCGATATATGCGTCTATATTTCCGTCGGAATCTGCGTCGCTATCTGTGTCTATAACTACGTCTATATCTGCGTCGCTATTTGCGTCGCTATTTGCGTCGCAAATAAAGCCTTTCCACGTATATATCGACGTAGATTTCGACAGTTTTACAGAGACGCAGATAGCGACGCAGATAGCGACGTTAAGCGTCGATATATACGTCGATGACACCTTTTTTGTTATAGTGGTATAAACGCAGAATCTTGCAATGCATCGAGCCCCGACACGCCAGGAGGAGACAGATGGATATCGCAGAGATATTTATGAAGTATTGAATGATCTTGCTGCCTCAGGAGAGCCTGTAGACTGGGAGGCCTTAGAGTCTCATTGATCGATTGAGGTGAGACGTTAATATGTGTGAGTTGATTTAATTAAATAAGTATATGCGAAGTAATATCAATACTAATTTTGTGACTTGTCCTATGTACAGGTTGTGACGCGTAGTTATCAATGGATTTCATATATATGTTTTGTGAGACACAGACACGCTTCTGTGTCTCTTTTTTGTATAGACATGGTTATGGTTATTGTTTTCTTTATGGTTATGGTTATGGTTATGGTTATTGTTCTTGTTCTTGTATAGACATGGTTATAGTTATTGTTCTTGTATAGACATGGTTATGGTTATTGTTTTGTTTATGGTTATGGTTATGGTTATGGTTATTGTTTTGTTTATGGTTATGGTTATGGCATTATGGTTTTGATCAATATGTTTATGGTCGGTTATGGTCGGTTATGGTTTTAATTTGGTTATGGTTTTGCACAAAGTTCATTTTATTTCTTTCATTTGCCTTAAATCTCATGTGAGATCCTACATGGATATCATGTAGGAGGCGTATACATATGGCCTTTTTTAAAAGTTTATGTTTAAACGAAGGGAACTCTACCAAAATTTTTGCAGGAGCACGGTTGATTTTGGTGTTGCTCGCTTTCTTGGGCAGAGGACAGGCAGTCTGGCTGTGGCTGTGTCCATCTTTTCACTGGGCATAGGCCAGGCTGACTGTCCTCTGCCCAAGAAAAAAAAAATTGATATGGTCGTCAAAATATGCATCGATAGGCACGTCAAAATACACGTCAAAAACAGTGCCTTTCGACACGTATATCGATGCCTATTTCGACGTTTTTACAGGGACGGATTTTTCGACGGATCGCGTTGAAACCTGCGTTGAAGGCACCTTTTTTTGTTGTAGTGCTAGAAATCAATAGTATATGCTAGGAACAATGTTTGGGGCTATGCAAGGCATGATGCCAAACCCATGTATGGTAATGTTGGGTTACAGCCACCAGGGTGTCGCAGTACTCAAGGCCAATTTGGGATGCTACAGGAAAATTTTGGTATGGTTGGTTTTTCCAATCAGCAAACAAATATGGCATCAAGAGGCCAAAATGTTAAACGACCAAGGATTACATATGATTCCAACCAATGTACCCATGTTGCAGACACTTCCAGTGCTTGATAAGTCAAAACCATACAATGAAGGTGGTGCAATTATAAACTTCAATACTTTCAATGGTTTTGATGACAAGATGAAGGCTCTTTCCTTCCTCCATTAGTTTGACACTGCATATGCAAGGGAAAATTTTACAGAGGCTTCGAAGGTGCGGAAAGTTGTCACCTTCTTAAAAGGAAATGCGCGTCAATGGTGGACAACTTAATTATTGCAAGGACAGGAAATGGCCACATGGGTTTATTTCAAATAGATTTTTGCATTTGCATGGCTATTAAATGAGCTTGAAGTTGATGTTATGACAATCTAGCACCAACTCAATGTGGTTAACTGGCAAAAATTTAGAGCACAATTGAAAGTTTTGTAAAGCGCTACTTCCAATAACTTATTAAAGATTTGCACCATTGACAAAACAGATAGAAAATATTGTGGGCTACCTAAAGGGATTAGAAATTACTACACAAAGACTAGAATGGCCACCCTTACTCAACTGATGGAGGTTGCAAACACTAGTAATGCCTTGTTAAAAGAAGAAGACAAGGGTAGGGTGAAAGGGGGTCAATCAAAGAAAAACTCAACAAAGGATTCATTTGTAAAAGCGACTCCTGAAGCTTCCCAAGAGTCAGGAAAAACAGAGAACACTAAAGGATCATTTGAGTCTTCTGGAGGATAGGCCAAGAAGTAGAGAAAGCCTTTTGTGCATAAGTACTTTGAGCAAAGAAGGCTTTAATGGCTAAGGATAAATGCTTCATTTGCGAGCAGCGTGGTCACTTTGCTTGCAGATTTTCCAAAGGAGAAAAGGCCAGCTGGCTCAAATGACCAAGAGGATAGGAAAGGAAAGAAGCCCAAACCCGCAGCGGTCGGTTTAGTGTTAGATATGGTGGGGGGGATAGACCAAACTCTTATGGAAAGAGCAATGCAGAGCGTGCGATAAAGTCAAGTAGGAAACAACACTTATTTTCTTTGATCGAGGTGTTAGAGTCCGCTATCAATTTGGGCATTAGAGCTGAAGAGATGGGTACAAAATTTGCAGCATGTTTGGCATGTCCTAACCATTCATAGTCCATCATTGGCAAGCTCCATCTAGTCTTATTTGGATACAAAAGAGTTTTATATGATGCCATTGGAAGGGTGCGATGTTTTGTTGGGGATCCCATGGATGCTATGAGTACATGGAGTATTGGATGCTTTCAACAAAAAGGTCACCTTACAACATAGGGGCAAGACTCGTATTTTGGACGTAAAGCTGAAAGGAGAGTCTATTCCTATCGTATCAATTTTTTCTATCACTTCTGTAATTAAAGAGATCTTTCTGTGTACTTGATTTTTGCATGTGATGTTCAAGATAATTATCAGTCAATTTTATCTTTGTTAGATTAAAAAAGGTCAAGTTTTTCATGAAAGTTCAATGATTCATTACCATCTCAGTTACTGCTCAAGAGACCTGAGGACCATGAGATAGATTCGGTGCCAAGTTGTAGTCCACCGAATAGTCCTCTGTATAGGGTTAGCATGGCCCAACAGCCCCAGATAGAGATTATGAGCCAAGTAGAGGAGCAATTAGAAAAAGGATTGATTCAACCTAGATCTTCACCCTTTTTCTCTCGAGTGCTCTTAGTAAGAAAGAAAGATGGTTCTTGGCACATGTGTATCAATTATCCTGCATTGAACAAGAATACCATCAAGAGTAGATTTCTTATTCCAAGGATTGATGATATTCTTGATCGCTTAGAAGGTGCAATAATTTTCAGCCAGATAGATCTTAAGAGTGGATACCATTAAATTTGTATTAGGCTAGAGGATGTGCACAAGACTTCATTTAGAAATACATTTGGTCTATATGAGTTTTTAGTGATGCCATTTTGTCTTACAAATACTCTTGCTACGTTCAATAAGATGATGGATAGAATTTTTTGTCCACATCAAAATCTTGTTGGCGCATTCTTTGATGACATGATAGACTATTCAAAGAATAAAGAGGAGTATAGGCATCATTTGACCATTGTGTTCGATAGTAACGCAGTAAACAGGTTGCTCATCAATGCCAAGAAAAGTGAATTCTTCTTAGAAGAGATCCACTTTCTAGGGCACATAGTGTTAAATGATGGTGTCCGAATGGATCCTGCTAAGACATAGTCACCTTTGAACAATGTGCATGATGTGCATAGCTTCTTGGGACTATGTTACAGAAGGTTCGTTCATAATTTTTCCGAGATACCTTCACCCCTACATGCTCTACAAAAGAAAGAGGTCACTTTCAAATGGACTCAAAAAGAGATTTCACCTTTTAATCTCTTGAATAAAAAGATCACTTTGGATCTAGTAATCATTTCACCAAATCTCAAGGAGTCATTTCTGGTCTAGTGTGACGCTTGTGGCAATATTATTGATACAGTACTAATGCAAGATAGTCGGATAGTAGCCTATGAAAGCAGAATCTTGCAAGGGCGAGAAAAGGCTATCCAATATGAGAAGGGGCTATTGGTTGTGATTCATGCACTTTCAAGTTTGAAACACTACCTAGTAGGTGCTAATTTTGTTGTCCAAACATATCATCATACCTTGCGATAATTCTAGGCACATTCAAAGTTATCTAAAAATCATATGCGATGGGCAAAAATTTTGTCTATGTTTCACTTTCAGATTGTGCATGTGGAAGGAAAAAAGAATGTCGTGGCTAATGCATTGTCAAGAAAGCTATAAATTTCAAATGTGTCAATTCCTTATCATCGTGATCTTGTTAATAGGAAGGAACAGTATGCTAATGATGAATATTTTTCAAGGATCTTAGAACAATTGTTAAATGGACAATGCCATAAACACTATCTCCTCATGGATGGTTTTATGATGATGCATGGTAGACTATGTGTCACTAGGCCAATGTGACATAAGTTTATGGTAGAAAGTCATATCCCACCGTATATAGGACATCAAGGTATATATGCAAGAGTGAAAGCGGTTGACAGATTCTTTTATTGATCTACTTTGAGGAGACATGTGGATGTCTTTGCGCGAGCATGCGTAATATCCCAAAAGGTCAAGTTTGATAGCAAAAAGAACCAAGGTTATTACAACCATTTCTTATTCTAGATAAACCATGAGACAATAATGAGATGGATTTTATCTTTGATCTTCCGAGAATGCGGGCAGGAAATGATAGTATATGGATCATGATTTGTATTCAACAAACAAGCCCATTTTATTCATGTCAAGAAGAAGATAAAATCTGATTAGATCGCACGATTGTTCAGATACAATGTGTTTAAGTACCATGGAATTCCACATTCAATTTTCGTTGATCGTGATCTTCGCATGACATGTTTGTTTTGGAGAGACTTATTTGAAAACATGGGCACAACGCTTTAATCTTCATCCTCATTTTATCCACAAACTGATGGACAGTCAGAAGAGGCCCATTCTATTGTCTTAGACCTGCTTAAATGCTATGTGTCAGACAATTAGAGTAAGTGGAAATAGTATTTACCTTTGCTTGAGTATGTATACAATAATACAGTGCATTTATCAATAGGCAAAGCACCCCTTGAAATTGTTGAGGGTGGCAAAAAGATCCCTCGCCTTTTTCATACGAAAAGATTATTGAAGAAAATCATACATAGAAAATATGGATAAAATGTATAAGAAAATTAAGCTTGCCTTGGAGAAGACTCACACAAAGCAAAAAAGAATTATTGATTATCATCAACGTGAAGTTTTGTTTTCACTTGGTGATTGGATCCTATTGTGATTTTAAAAAACCAAGATTAAAGAAGATGAAGGGCAAGGAAAGGTTGTTCCCAAAGTTCAGTATGCTCTACTATGGGTCTTTTCAAGTAATTGACAAGATCAACAATGTTACATACAAGCTGAAATTGCCAGGCAATTGGAAGATTCATAATGCATTTCATGTGAGTCTTCTAAGCCCTTTTGTGGATAGATTGGGGCGGGGCGGGGGAGGGATCCTAAAGTTAGCACTTTTCATGTACACATGAATTCTGTCCAATAGAAGTGTTCATTGCTTGAAAAATATTAAAGGTGCAACGCTCACTTCTACGATAGACAGAAATGACATAAGTGTGAAGATTTCATTAAGTCATTCGTATTCATGCTTGATAGTTTTTCTTACAAATACATGCGATGATAAAAGGGAAACACGAAGCAAGGATTTTTGGCTTGCTGTAGTTTTTTTTTTCCGAGAAAAAGATCCTTCTATTAGTTAATGAAAACTACCCATAGGGCTACAACCACCTCTGCAAGAGAGGGCTACAACAAGCATGATGGGGAGACCCTCCCAATGAAAAAACAGCATATATACAATGGGGCTAAATCAAGAGATGGGAGGAGGGAAAAGCCACACAGGTGGACAGTAGTGCCATCTGAGCACCCCCTGGACTATGGTGTAGAAAGGCCCAGGGCGCCAGAGTCGAAGGAAAGCCTCGCGGCGCTCCCGCATGCGATCGGAGCTGCCCTGTAGTCCCTCAAGCTGTCCTCTGAGAGTATGGATCAGCTCTAGCCAAAAGTCACGAACAGTCTCTGCTGGTGGCACAAGGCGAGCCTCAAAGATGCGGAAATAACGGGCCCGCCAAATGAACCAAAGTGTCAAGCCACTGATGAGCTCCCAACACTCCTCTCTCTCACTGCACCACTCCAGTGGAGTAAGCTCTGTAGCAGGCTGAAGTGTAGGTCGGCCCCCCTGTATCACTATCATCCTGCTGGTGAAAGATAGCTCAAATTGAAGTGCCGGGCCCGTGAGGGTGGACCAAGCCGCTGCCCCCCAAGTGTACTGTCGAGCAGTGGAGAGAGTAGGCATCAGCCGAAGAACTCGTAGCCACACTTGCTGGGCCGAGGGACAGTCCCAAAGACAGTGACGTTGACTCTCCACCAAATGGTCACAAGCTGCACATGTGGCCGAGAGACGACTATGCACTAGCCAGCTCCCTACAGCTGTGGCTCTATGTGCGACCAGCCACTGAAACAAGGTGACTCGCCTCAGCTGTCTGGAGTCCCACAGCCTCTGCCAAAAAGCTGCCAAGAACTCGACTGTGAGGCCCTCCTCTTGCCAATGACGTGCTGCAGCGGGGCGGGCCTCTCTCTGCGCTGCAAGTATATGACGTCCAAGCCGAACAGTGTACTGAAAGAAGGAGACTCCTGGGCGGTCTGCAGAAGAGAAGGGGTCCCTCCATAGCCACTCACCAGGATCCCACTGTACTCGTGCCAGTGGACAGCACTCCCAAGCCCATAGCCTCCAGTGTCCTGTCTCAAGAGCTGCTGGGTCAGGGTCTAAGACACAAGTCCTCCCACAGATGCCCACAACTCGGATCCTCTGGAAATAGCACTCTGCTACCTGCGGGGCCTCTACTGCAACTCGCTGTAAGCGTCCCCCACCCTGAAGCTCGAAGAACAGGGCTGGGACAGTCTCTGAGCAAGCCCTGACTGAAATGAGAACCTCCAATCGTGTGAAGGCTCCCATCCACCGGGGTGCTAATGGCTCGAGAGGCGTGAGCCACTCAGCTGGAATTGACTCTGAGATGTCCTGACACATGCTTTGCACCCCTCTCATGCCCTGTAGTTGGACAGCCTGCACCTCCTCCGACAAACCTGTGAACTCTAGCCAGTCACCTAGAGAGCGCGCTGGACCAGTTGCCATGGGACCCCAAGAAACATGAGACCGACTCCCAACCAAGTGGCCTCTCTGAGTGCTAACCATGGGGTTCCATACGAGGGGCTACTGTAGGCGCTCCTCCGTGCACGTCGGCGGTCTCTGCTCTAGGCCACGCCGTAAGAGCTCCCAAGATCGAAGCAAACTCACAGCAAATCGGTCCTCCAGTCTCCTGCTCAAACCAACTCGGTGCAGCTCTGTAAAGATCCATCTGGTCGAAGGTTGCCAAGGGCCTCCTGACTGAGGCACCCTGGCACGAAGCCTCTGCAGCAAGAACTCCTTCCAGGGCTCCTCGCCTGGAAGAAGTCCTCTGACGACGAACTTCCCAAGAAGGGCTCTGCTCTGCTGTGCTGGATCAATGCCCTCCCTAAGAACAAGGAAGTGTGATGACCGACCAAGCCACCTTGGCTCGGGCAATCTAAGTGTCACGACCTGACCAAAGGAAGTTCCTGATCAGCCTCTCTACCTGGCTGATACAAGAACTCGAGAAGATCCAGCAAGAAGTGATGTACCACATAGTCGCCAACAACACTTGGTTGGCAACTACTACTCTACCAGCCAGCGAAAGTCGTGCTAAGCTCCAATGTAACAGCTTTCTCCTGATGGACAGGAGAAGAGGAGCAATCTGTTGCTCGGGGGACAAGTCCAAACCAACCTGACAACCCAAGTACCGAACTGCAATCCCTGGAGGAATCCACCTGAAACCCTCTCCTGGCATCCAATCTGAGCACTGCCAACCGAGAAAGCCACTGTCTTTCTCCAGTTGATCAGTGCGCCCGATGCACAGCAGAAGGTCTCCAAAGCCTGCTCACATCTGTGTAAATTGGCCTCCTGGCCCTCTAAGTACAAGGCCCTCTAAGTACAAGGCCGAGTCGTCAGCAAACTCAGCGTCCAGAAGCTCATCTCCCCGTATAGGGAGTGCTAAGCCCCTCAGACCATCCTGCTGTGACACCAAAAATCTGCTCATCGCCTCCACATAGAACAGAAAGAGAAAGGGGGCAAGAGGACAACCCTGTCTGACCGATCGTGTGAGCATGAAGCGCTCACCTCTACCGCCTGCCAAAAGCACTTGACTGTGAGCCTGTCTATACAAAGCTGACACCCCTCTGATCCAAGCATATGAGAAGCCCATCCTGCGTAGCGTGCCCTCTAGAAAGTCCCAGTCAACTCTGTCGTATGCCTTCTCAAAATCGAGAAGAAGAATCACAAGGTCCTCCCCACGGAGTCGTGCCAGGGCAGAAACCTCCCAGAAGGTGAAGATGTTGTCAAGGATACTGCGTTCCTTGACAAAACATGTCTGAGTCCCATGTATAAGGCTCTCCAAAAGTGGCTGAATCCTCAAACTTAGAGCCTTGGCAAGAATTTTGTAGGCTGAGTTTAGGATGGTGATGGGGCACCACTGTCGAATCTCATCCAAGGAGCCACCCTCCTTTGGAATGAGGTAAATCAGGCCCTCACTCATTCTATCCGGCATCACTCCTGTGAGCAGAATGTACTGAAAGGCACTACACAGATCTGGGCCAAGCAAGTCCCAGTACTCCAAGAAGAAACTAGGAGTCAGCCCATCCTCACCTGGACAGCTACCACGAGGGAGGGCCCTAAGAGCCGTGTGCAGCTCCTCAAGCTGAAGAGGTATCTCTAGCCTCTGGCGCATCTCCTCAGACACAAGACAAGGCATTTGTGCCCAAACCTGCTCCCTGCATGCATCCTGTCTCTCTGACTGGGGCTCAGCCGACAGTAACTCACGGTAAAAGTCAGTAGCAACTACACGCATATCCTCGGGCTCACAAACAACTGACCCATTTGGTCTCCTCAACTGATTGACCTTGGCATGCGAGTGCCGAGGTCCCACTGTCTCAAAAAAAACACCTGTCACTCTGTCAACCACCTGAGTCCACTGAGATGCCTGTCGGTGAAAGGCAAACTCATGGCACCTCTCCTCTGTGCAAGCAAGCTCATGTCGAGCCTGCTGTAACTGCTCCTCCAACCATGGACTGTCTGGATGCTGCTCCTGCATCCTCTGTAGTGAAGCAATGCCTCGTCTGAGACGCTGCTCCTCCTCTCTCGCTGCAGCCCGTCGAGCCAGAGACTCCTGTAGAAAAAAGTGGCTAAGCTGAGCTAGGCCTAAGGCCACTCTGTCTGGAGGTAGAGCCTGGCTGTCCATGCCCTCTGTCCAGAGAGCCTCTACCCTCTCTCTGAGTGCTGAGTCCAACAAGACCCGCTCTGGGATGCGAAGCATCGTGCTCCCACTCCTCTGTCTGTCTGCCACTGTGAGGATCACTGGTGCATGGTCCGAGAAGGATGTCCCTGCCAGGATGCCCACTGAGCCCCCCAAGTCACTGAAGTGGTCACTAGTGTAGAAGCGATCTATCCGCGATAGATTCACTCCTCCCACTCTGTGGTCCGATCTAGAGAAGGCAAGACTCTCTGGAGGCCTCACAAAGCCAAAATGCTGCCATGTATCCGAGACCCTCAAAGTCATACACAACCTCTCCCAAGCTGCTAACTCGACTCCATGCACAGTAGCATGGCTGCCTCCGATCCTGTCAGAAGGGTCCTCCAACATGTTGAAGTCCCCTCCTACACACCAATGGTCAACCTGTGGCAAAGACTCGACAATCTGTGACCAAAACTCTGCACGAGCACTCGCCACATTGGGTGCATAGATATTCAAGAAGCCCACAAGGCCACCCTGAAGCTGCATAGTAATCCACTGAGCCCTGCCTGGCACAATAATCCCTCTGCCCACAATGGCCTGCTGCAATGAGTCCGGAATAGTCATACATACCCCACCCTGGATGCCTCCAGGTCCAAAAGCAGCTGACCAAAAGGTATCATACCGTCCATGCAAAATCTGACCACATCGCCGAATGCAGCTCTCAGACAAATGGTGCTCCTGAAGCATAAGGAGATCAATCTCTCCTCCCACAAGGCAACATTGAAGCTCCTGATGCAATCGGCCCCGCTGTCGCTGAAACTGGGGCCCACCTAGTCCCTGCACATTCCATGAGACGATCCTCATGGGGAGCGAGAGAGAACAGATGCTGCCGCAGCAGCAAGACGGGCTATCTTCGAGGTTGGCTTGGATGGGGAGTAATCCGCATCTGAGCGTCCTCTAGATAGGCAAGACTGCAGTGAGTGCCTGGCCCAAGCCCAAGCAGAGCGAGCCGTGCGTAAAGCAACCTCCTCTATCCAGGAGTCCTCATGAATGTATACATAGCAAGGCAAACACCACAATGTGCCTACATCCTGCTGAGTCTGGGGGTGTCACCGCAAACTTGGCCAGTGGCCACAGAGTCTGGAGCAAATCTATAACTCCAAGGTCTCCCATGTGGTGAGAGAACTCGAGAACCTGTGTATGCAACCATCCCACCACTGAGTCTAGGGACCACTCTCTCTCGGTCCTCCCACAGAGGGGGAAGGGGAAACCAACTGCTGAGTCCAAGGCCTCTGTTCCCCTAGCGGCGAGGAACAAAGCGTGGACCCTGAAGCAGGCTGCCTCGTGGTCTGTTGCGGAATCGCCGAGGAAGCGAGTGAACCCATAGTCTAAGAAATCCCAGCGGCGTCGGAGGTCAATGCTCGTCAGACCACGAGGGATAGCTGCAAGGGAAGATGTCTGAATCTGCAGAGGGGGCCGCAAGAAGGGCTGACCCTCTCTCGCTAGGCGACTCGTGGCAAAGGCGCTGCTAAGAGATCTCCTAGCCGCCGGCGAGGGACCAGTCTCCTGAGTCAACTGTGGTACTGGAGCAGGAGGAGGGGGAGAAGAAACTGGGGGGGACGGAGGAGAAGAGAAGCGGGGTGGGGTGACAGAGACAGGAGGGCGAGGAGGGGAGTAGGCAGGAGCAGAGGGCGGGGGAGGGATTTGTGGAGGAGGAGGAAATCTGAAGGTGGGGCGGCTAGCGAGGGTGAAGCTGAGGTGGAGGCTGGCGTAGGGGGCTCCTCCTGCTCAAGAGGACCAAAGCGGTTCCCCGTGGGAACCCACTGCTGCTGAGTAGGCACCTGAGGGCCACTCTGAGTGCCAGGCTGTCGCTGTGGCCCCTGGCGTCGACGGCCACGGGCCTGCTGCCACCCCTCCTCCGTTGGAGCCCCAGGCTCGGAGGATGGCTCTGAATCTGTGCGCTGTGCCGCTGGCTGTGGCTGCGGCCCAGCCTTGGCAGGCTGGGGCTGAGATTGAGGTGCAGGTCGTGGCCTCCTCTGTGGACAGGCCTTCGCTAGGTGGCCCATCTGTCTGCAAATGAAGCACTGGCTCGGGAGACCCGAGTACTCCACACTCTGTCTAAACCAACCCCCACTCACCCGAGGCAGAAGGATGACCTTCGGGAGCATGTGGGTATCTCTGACCAAAACTCGAACTGAAGGGATGCCAGCCGCCTTGGCAGCTACTGATGCTGCCGTACGAGGTGTCTCCAGGACAGTCCCGATGGCGGAGCCAATCCTGGAGAGAAGTGGAAGGTACTCCCTCCGTAAACCCGGAAAGCAAACTGAGATGGGGATGTCTGCCTCCTCTACGAGCACATCCGAAGTCGGGTCAAAACCATGTCGCCACTGTCGAAAGTGGGCGCGTGATGCTCGGATGGCCAGTGGACTCATAGCTATGACCTTGGAGGCCATCTCGGAAGTCTCAAACTCGATCTGGTAGTACCCCCGTCCGAGAATCTGGACATCCAAGATCTTGCCCACCTCTGCGAGAAGGCGGGCCTGGAGAAGGTCTCGCAGCTCTCCTCTGCTAGGACGGGTGCCGAGAACCTTGCAGATGACTGAAGTCGCCTGCAAGTGCTCTACCTCTGCGGCGAGGCTCGCTTGCTCTGTCGACGAAAGAGCAAGTCGAATGGTGGGCTCAGCGGGGTCGGGCGAGGGGGCTTCACGCGAGTCCCTCTATGGCGGAGCTGGAGCCTCCATCTGTGTCTACTGTTGAGTCGAACAAGCGGACGGTGAAGGAAGTCTGCAACCAAGTATGCCGAGCACTCGTCCGAAGAAGAAATGCTGTAGAGCCAGGTGTAGAAGACCTTCAGGAACAGTGAGGATGAACGGGGGGGGGGGGGGGGGACGGAGAGAGCGGCGAGCGAGAGACAAGAGGCTGCAGGCGGGGTGGGGGAGAAGCGGCCAGGGAGGGGGGAGGGCAGCGGACGGGCTGGAGGGAAGGGGGGAAAGGCAGCGGACGGGCGAGGGGGGGGGGGGGGGGGGGGGGGGGGGGGGGGGGGGGGCGGGTTGGGCTAGGCAGCGCGAGGGTGAGGGAGGCAACGTGAGGGCGAGGGGGGGGCAGCGCGGGGTGGCAGGAGGCAGCGCGAAGGGGAGGGGGGCAGTGCGGGGGCTGGAGGAAGCGCGAGGGTGAGGGAGGCAGCGTGAGGGCGAGGGGGGGGGCAGCGCGGGTGGCAGGAGGCAGCGCGAAGGGAGGGGGGCAGTGCGGGGTGGAGGAAGCGTGGGCGAGGGGGAGGGGGGGGAGGGGGGGGGGGAGGAGGGGCAGCGATGGCGCAGCAGAGGGGGGGGGAGGGGGGGGGGGGGGGGGGGGGGGGGGGGGGGGGGGGGGGGGGGGGGGGGGGGGGGGGAGCGTGCAGCAGTGGCGAGCTTTTGGCTTGCTGTAGTTATATGCAAGTTTAGGGGTTTTGTCAATTTTGATGCCTAAATGTCCTATGAGCTTCGGGGAAGCTAGAGAATCATCAAATAGGTGTTTTGGTGCAATTCAAAGGCCAAAAACATAGAATTCAATGTGCTGTAAAATCACATCAGGTTTATAAAAGTGCTTTAAAGTGCTTGGAAAACCACCGTTTACTTAGATTCTTGTCCACAATGACTTCTCCTGCCATTATGCTGCCAAAATTGGGCTAGAGTAGGGAAAGTTCAACCCATTAAAAGTGGGACAGCTTGTAATCTTACCTTGTAGAAGATCACAGGTATTGTCCAACTCAATAAGAATAAAGAAATACCGCAAGGGGCGCCAATCTTTGGGGCCAACAAGGTTTCGTTGTCTACTTGGAAGCACTCTAGCTACCAAGTCGTGGATTGTTTTGAGGTGAATTCCAATTGCAGGTTCATTTGTGAAGTTACTTTGTGTCATAAAGTGTAGGGAATATTTAACGACATAGTTTTGGGTGAAAGCTAAAGTTCTAGCGCCTAGTAAGGCTACAGGCAGGTTTCAGTTTGCCATTAAAAACTGCCAGAACAGAAGTAGTTGTACTTGTCAGAAATGAATGTTGCAGATGAGGAGGTTCCCTCTCTTTGCATCCACCATCCTTGGCCAGCCCTTGCTGGGTAAATCCTCCTCTAAGTAATTGAAATTGTCCGGAGTGAGTGTTGCAAATGGGGAGGTTCCCTCTCTTTGCGTCCACCAATAACAGTCCAGAGGTTCCTTGGCCAGCCCTTGCTGGGTAAATCCTCCTCTAAGAGTCATCAACGAGACTACATTTGAAGCGAAATACTCACTTTGAATCCAATGAAAACAGCCCACTACTACTTGACAATTCCCCTGTTCGGCATATCCTGCAATCACTGCCATCCAAAAGACAACATTTGAAGACCACTCACTTCACATCCGACAAGAACAGCAAAGAGCTTCCTGGCCTGTCCCTTGTTGGGCATATCTTGCAATCATTGCATTCTAAGAGACACACAAAGCTCATGAAAATTTTAGGCATACCTGTCACTACTAAGCACTACAAAAATCACTCGCTTTGCAAATATCATTATCAGTCCACAGTTTCCTTGGCCAAGCCTTGCATTTGGCATACATGTGAACCAAAGTATTAAACACTCCCTTTTGCATCCACTACAAATGGTCCAAAGCTTCCTCGACCAAAACTCACCAAGGCAATACCAAGAAACACTCACTTTGCATCCATCACTAGCAATCCAAAGTTTGGGGGGGGGGGGGGGGGGGGGGGGGGGGGGGGGGGGTGGGGGGGGGGGTGGGGGGGGGGGGGGGGGGGGGGTGGGGGGGGGGGGGGGGGGGGGGGGGGGGGGGGGGGGGGGGGGGGGGGGGGGGGGGGGGGGGGGGGGGGGGGGGGGGGGGGGGGGGGGGGGGGGGGGGGGGGGGGGGGGGGGGGGTGGGGGGGGGGGGTGGTGGGGGGGGGGGGGGGGGGGGGGGGGGGGGGGGGGGGGGGGGGGGGGGGGGGGGGGGGGGGGGGGGGGGGGGGGGGGGGGGGGGGGGGGGGGGGGGGGGGGGGGGGGGGGGGGGGGGGGGGGGGGGGGGGGGGGGGGGGGGGGGGGGGGGGGGGGTGGGGGGGGGGGGTGGGGGGGGGGGGGGGGGGGGGGGGGGGGGGGGGGGGGGGGGGGGGGGGGGGGGGGGGGGGGGGGGGGGGGGGGGGGGGGGGGGGGGGGGGGGGGGGGGGGGGGGGGTGGGGGGGGGTGGGGGGGGGGGGGGGGTGGGGGGGGTGGGGGGGGGGGGGGGGGGGGGGGGGGGGGGGGGGGGGGGGGGGGGGGGGGGGGGGGGGGGGGGGGGGTGGGGGGGGGGGGGGGGGGGGGGGGGGGGTGGGGGGGGGGGGGGGGGGGGGGGGGGGGGGGGGGGGGGGGGGGGGGGGGGGGGGGGGGGGGGGGGGGGGGGGGGGGGGGGGGGGGGGGGGGGGGGGGGGGAGGGGGGGGGGGGGGGGGGGGGGGGGGGGGGGGGGGGGGGGGGGGGGGGGGGGGGGGGGGGGGGGGGGGGGGGGGGGGGGGGGGGGGGGGGGGGGGGGGGGGGGGGGGGGGGGGGGGGGGGGGGGGGGGGGGGGGGGGGGGGGGGGGGGGGGGGGGGGGGGGGGGGGGGGGGGGGGGGGGGGGGGGGGGGGTGGGGGGGGTCGATGGCTCCAATCAGAGCACAGGGTTTTGGGGATGCACACATAGGTCACGTCATCTGAAAGGGTAGTAGCATGCATGCTGGATCTTTTCAAGACCAAGCATTTCACTTTCTGAGCATCTTCTAAGCTTCTACATTTTGCATACAGATCTATTAGGGAATTCCATAATGCTGCATCTCAATAAAGACAATCACATCTCCATGAGGGAGAGACTCAAAACACAGCCTTTGCTTGTGATAATATACCACGTTTGTTGTCCATGTCCATGAGCATCCCCTGCAATCATCGCATCATATGGCATAAACTGCAATCCATGCATTCCAGATTAGATCCTGTACACAACAAGAACTGCTTGTGCATTCATGAGGACGAAACTTTTAGCTTTTGGCTCAAACGCCAAGTCAAAGCATTGTCAAGCATGACAGGTTTACTGAATAAGAGAGAGGCACCCTCACTTTGCATCTACTGAATCCAACCCATTGCTTCTTGGCCCAGGCCCTGTTGAACATAACCTGCACTATGCAACACCACTGCAATGACATGTTCTGCAACATTTCCTGACTCGCAATCTGATCGTGAATTCTCTCATCCATGCCAGTGTCTTGCACACTGCCACAGGCCTTCATCAAGTGACTTTTTCCAGCTTTACAGCCACGAAATCATCTACACATAACAAGCCCAGTCATTGGAGCACAATGTATGCAAGAAGGGTTTTCAGTTAGCAAGCATACAATGAGGAAATATTCGAATGTATGCACCCTCTAAATGTATTTTCCATGTATATACAGCAAAGAACCTGTCAATCACATAATCACTTAACAACACATGCATCAATCCTCAATCAGAAACACAGGCAGCATATTTCTCGCTCATAACAACAGTATGCTGACTAATGGTGCTCTTATTTTTCTCCACAATCTGCTCCGCATTTCTGAGAGCTTCTTTAGAAGAGTCAAGCCTCTCTCTCTCTCTCTCTCTCTCTCTCTCTCTCTCTCTCTCTCTCTCTCTCTCTCTCTCCACACCATAGTCACAAGGGACGCATTCCGGGACGGGGGAACGGGGGACGGGGGACGGGGCTGAAATGGATTTTTAGTGTAAAAAAGAGAGCGGGACGGCAAGTGGGGACGGGAAGCCCGAAAAAGGGCGTCCCCTGTTACTATGCTCCACACACACACACGCGTACGCACACACACACATGCAACAAAAGCCATGGCAAAGCCCACCTCTAGCTAGAAGGAGAGCGTGTGGTCTATGCAAATCAAACACGGATGCCCTGTTCTAGGCTACCTTCTTTCAAACGTGATAGTCCCTTGCCCATGGGGCTACTAACAGCATCAACATGCTTTCCCAATGATGTTGATAGACCGCAGCAATGAGGAAATACTGTTCTATCTATGCATGAGAGAAGAGAGAGAGAGAGAGAGAGAGAGAGAGGGGGGGGGGGAGAGAGAGAAAGAGAGAGAGAGAGAGAGACTCAAAGAGTCTACTTCTCTCTCCATTTTATTTCTCCACAAGCTACCCTCTTTTATCATCTCAAAACATTCCAAAATTCTGTTTTTTGCATTGTCAAGCATTGTCGACAGCTCCTGACTGAGAATCTCATTGTAAAGTTTTTTGCCCATGTCAGCATCTTGCATAACATCACATCCTTCTGAGATGTAAGCATAGCGTTCAAGACCAAAACATAGGTGATTTCATCTCTGGACAGGAAGCTCCTCGAGCACTTTTTGTGCTTTCTGAAATAAACCACATTCGGAATACATGTTGAACAAGGCAGTGCCAAGAACAACATTGTTTTCCAACAGCCCTTTACTATTAAGATCATCATGAATTTTTTTGCCCATATCAGCATCTTGCGTAATGCCACATGCCTTCAAGATGTAAGTGTAGGTGGACTCCTCTGGAGAGATGCCCTCGCTTTGCATCCGCTGAAAACAGCCCAGAGCTTCCTCACCCTGCCCCTGGTGGACATATTCCGTGATCAGTATGTTCCAGGTGACGACATTCCGGACAGGTAGCTCCTCAAGCACCTTTTGTGCTTTCTGGAGTACACCACATTTGGCATACATGTCGACCAAGGCAGCACCAAGAACGACGTTTCTTTCCAACAGCCCCTCATTGTGAATATCATCGTGAATTCCTTTGCCTATATCAGCGGCTTGCATACTGCCACATGCCTTCAAGATGCAAACATATGTGATCGCATCTGGAGAGATGCCTTTGTTTCGCATCCGCTGAAAACATCCCAGAGCTTCCTGGCCCTGCCCCTGCTGGGTATATCCCGTAATTAGTGCATTCCAAGAGTCGACATTCTGGACGGGCAGCTTTTCAAGCACTTTCTGCGCTTTCAGAAGTAAACCACATTTGGCATACATGTCAACCAAGGCGGTCCCAAGCATAATGTTTTTTTCCAACAGCCCCTGACTATTAATATCATCGTGGATTCTTTTGCCCATATCAGCATCTTGTGTAATGCCACATGCCTTCAAGCTGCAAGTGAAGGTGATTGCATTTGGAGAGATACCCTCTCTTTGCATCTGCTGAAAACAGCCGAGAGCTTCCTGGCCCTGCCCCTGTTGGGCATATCCCGCAATCAGTGCACTCCAAGATGCGACATTCCGGACAGGCAGCTCATCAAGAACCTTTTTTGCTTTCTGAAGTACACCACATTTGGCATACATGTCCACCAAAGCAATGCCAAGCACAACATTTTTTCTCAGCAGTCCCTGACTAACAATATCATCATGAATTCTTTCGCCCATATCAGCGTCTTGTGTAGTGCCACATGCCTTCAAGATGCAAGCGAATGTGATTGCATTTGGAGAGATGCCCTCGCTTTGCATCCGCTGAAAACAGTCAAGAGCTTTTTGGCCTTGCCCATGTTGGGCATATCCTGCAATCAGCGCATTCCAAGCGACGGCGTCGCGGACAAAAAGCTCCTCAAGCACTCTTTGTGCTTCAGAAAGTACACCACATTTGGCATACATGTTGACCAAGGCGGTGCCAAGCACGACATTTTCTTTTAGCAGCCCCTGACTAACAATATCATCGTGAATTCTTTTGCCCATATCAGAATCTTGTGTAATGCCACATGCCTTTAAAATGCAAATGTAGGTGATTGCATCTGGAGTGATGCCCTCTCTTTGCATCCGCTGAAAACAGCCTAGAGCTTCCTGGCCCTGCCCCTGTTGGGCATATCCCGCAATCAATGCACTCCAAGAGACAACATTCCGGGCAGGAAGCTCGTCAAGGGCTTGTTGGGCTCTGGCAAGTGCACCGCATTTGACATACATATTGACTAACGTGTTACCTAAGAATATGTTGTTTTCAAGTAGCCCACTATCGCGAATGTGAGCATGTAGTTTAGTGCCTTGGTACAAATCCTTCTTCTTAGCACAGTCTTTAAGTGAGTCCATAAAAGAAAGAGTCATTCTCTTCCTCTCCATGTTTGCTTGTGATAGAGCGGATATTTCTCCTTTCAAGGCGCAGCTCTGTGAGCACGAAACGAACGACTCGAGAAAAAGCTCTCGTACGCGCACTGCGCAGAGAGCGCGCGCCAAAAAAATAACTAGTTTCCCTGGTCATCGAGTAAACATTTGGAACGAATGTGCTAAACAGAGAACGTCAGGCTACAAGTGACAAAATCACGAGGCCTGCCCATTTAGAAGAAGGCAATGAAATAGAAAGGTTGAAAATTAATGCGTACATGTCGAAATTGGGATTTCATTAAACAAGTGATAAAATCACGAGGCCTGCTTAACATAAAGGATATATACACACTAAACTCTTAGCCATTGTTACAAAAAAACCGTGGTACAATGTATTTTAACCGGCTAAAATCATAAAATCTCGATTAGATTTTGAGCTTGCCTTGAAGAAAACCCGCAAATTTACACAAGTTATAGTATAAATACCAACAAAAGCTTCAAATTTTGACCTAAAAACCGGCAGCATTTCAAGTTTAATTTGCCCTTATTTTCTTCAATTAGGAAAGATGTATTTTTCTAGCCCTGCTCTTAGCCAGCAAGCGTGCCCAATTTTATTTTTTGACTTCGGGTTGATTAGTGGGAATCTATGGGAGATGCTAATCAGTCTTTGAAGAAAAACAGGAGGGTCAGAAAAGGATTCTCTCCTCTCTCTCTCTCTCTCTCTCTCTCTCTCTCTCTCTCTCTCTCTCTCTCTCTCTCTCTCTCTCAGACAGATGGACAAAATGTTTCCGGTGCGCACCTAGGCTAGAGAGAGAGAATCATTGTGGAGACCAGGCTTTTCCACCTGTCGACTGCGCACCTACAAGATATGTTTGTCCTACAGCGTGTTGCAGGTGGTTGTGAGGGGGAAGGTGATGGGTTTTGCCAAGCGCAGGTGTAGTAGGGCATCGAAATGAGAAGGAGCATGCTCTGTCACCCTCACTAGGAACATCCGAAAGGAAACGGGTTGCTGCTAGAGTTGGTGGAGGGGGGATGAGGAAGACCTTGCTACAATATTGTCCAGTAGTGCTCGCAATCGAGGGACAACCAGAGGCGAAAATGGGGTAATTGTGTGTGTGGGAACAGGGAAAAAGGAGCTCTCTCTCTCTCTCTCTCTCTCTCTCTCTCTCTCTCTCTCTCTCTCTCTCTCTCTCTCTCTCTCTCTCTCTCTCTCTCTCTCTCTCAGATGCACGGAGGGCAGTTTCGATGTTGATAGGGTGATGGAGGGCATGTGCAGTTCGGCTTTGATGCCTAGCGTCAGAATTACGAGGTAGGGGTGTAGAGGTTGTATAGGACTTGGGGAGGGGTTTTGTTGCGCAGTGGCGCAAGGAGATGGGGTGCGGGGGCATAGAAAGCACAGAGAGAGAGAGAGAGAGAGAGAGAGAGAGAGAGAGAGAGAGAGAGAGAGAGAGAGAGAGAGAGAGAGAGAGAGGCACAAGGGGAGGGGGTGCGGGGAGAATATGGCAAGCACAGAGAGAGAGAGAGAGAGAGAGAGAGAGAGAGAGAGAGAGAGAGAGAGAGAGAGAGAGAGAGAGAGAGAGAGAAAGAGAGAGAGAGAGAGAGAGAGAGAGCCAGGCGCGTACCGTCTCTGTTCTCAGCAATAGATGAGCCTTGAGGTGGAAGCATCCTCAATGTGAATGCATACTCGACAATAAGGGAAAATTGTTCAAGAGAATGGATTGGGACCTACGTTGAAACTCTCTTCTCTTCTTCTTCTTCTTCTTCTTCTTCTTCTTCTGCTCTGTGCTACACTAATCCAGCCCCATAGCTGGTAGCCATGTCTTCATTAGAAGCAAGAACTCCCCACCTTTCGTGGTCGACTACCACCGCCACCAACTTCTCGCACCGCTCTCACCCACTTCTCTCCATGGACCTCCCTCCTAGCCTTTCTTGTTCTGCACAGTCTCTCGCTACGTTAGAGAGATAGTCACGATGGGATTGAGAGAGTGAGAGAGTGGAAGATAGAGGAGAGAGATGGACCCCTGCTGCAATGGCATTTAATACACAACAACAGCAAAGAACGTCACAGCTATCCTGCTTATCATTGGGTACGATATTGTCTTCCCCCTTTTGATTTTCAAATCTCCCTCCTCTCTCATCTGTGTATACATGCCATGCCTATCCCGAGCTAATTCTTTTGCTGCACAGGAAGCTCGCCTGAGCTCTATTTCTAAGCATGAGATGTAGAGAGAGAATGAGAGTTGCATGATTAGTGTCATTGGATTCCTCTTTCTCTCTCTTGTTTTATTATTAAAACACTAGCATGATCTTTCTTATGACGGTGGCACACTATATCTATCTTCCTGCAACGTCCTTCAGCGCTCGATATCAGTGGAGTGTGCCTTCTCTCATATGGTCTTGGCAATGTCGTGAGCTTGATTCCGCAGATGGTCATCTTGGAACCTCATGTCTTCCTGCAGCTCCATCCATAGCCATCTTTCAGTGTGAGCAACAGATTTGCTTTTCACTTACACTCCCCAGTCTCAAATCCACACGCTAGCTCCATATGCACTCTCCACGCGCATGGTATATTTGCGGTGTTTCCATGATTAGGTTGGATCTGAAAATATTACTTCATCTTTGTAATGAGTGTCCTCGAAAAAACCTCATCATCTCAAAAGATGGTCTTTTTAATAATCAATTTTCACACTGAATTTTTCAATTTAATTTATTTTCAAAATAAGTTCCTCTTTTTCATTAGCAAAAAGGGAAACCATCACTAAGGCCTTCCCCCTTTGGGGCAGGCCAAAAAGAGAGTTACAATAGTTGTGTGAAGAGGGGTCAAAGCTCCAAAACTATTTTTCTCTATGTACACCATGGGGTGGGTAGGCTTTGTCACTACATGGCACGGCTCTAGGTCAGAGGGGATCTAGGGCCCAAATTTGGGGGCGCGAGGCGGTTTTAGTCTCCGCCGTCGGATCACACAGTGAACTAGGGATGAACTGGGGGTGGGTGAACTAAGGGTGAACTAACGGTGAACTAGGGGCGGGTAAGCTTGAGGTGGGTGAACTGGGGGTGAACTAAGGGTGAACTAGGGGCGCCTAAACTAGAGTATGATCATGTGCCATGCCAACATGGACAGCGACGCGCGCTAGCGTGGTGGTAAGGCATTCGTGTGAAAATCGAGACGTCCCAGGTTCGACCCACACCTCGCGAGGCGGGTGAACTAGGGGTGAACTAGGGGGGTGAACTAGGAGTGAACTCGGGGTGCCATTTTTGCCCCAAGTTCACCCCTAGTTCACCCCCGAGTTCACTGCGTGATCCGACGGCCGAGATCAAAGCCACCTCATGCCCCCAAATTTGGCTCTAGATCCCCCCTGGCTAGAGCCATGCCATATAGTGACGAGGGTGGGTAGGGATGGAGGATCATCTGAAGCAAAATCCCCCCCCCCCCTTGATGACAAGGGGGTTGAGGATCCTTTTAGGTGGTGTTTATTTCGGGAGGAGTATGTACATTGAGGAGTGATCAGACCAAAAGCAAAATCTTGTTCCGCTCACGGAGTTCGGTCTTGAATTCTTCACCCAAATATGGTCAAGGATTGAATTGTAGATAGTTGTCGTTTCTTGAATTATTTGCGTATAGTTGTTTTCGTGGAGAAAGCCATGTAGTTTTTTCGTATTGGCTATTGTCATGGTCAATGTGGACGTTGAAGTCGCCTATGATAATGCTCACAATGTTGCTATCAATGCTCTCCATGAGGTTTCTCAATTGTGAAAGCAGTGATTGTATTGATGCCTTAGGTGATTTGTAGACATTCACTATATGGATGATGTTGTTGATGGGTTTGAGAGAAGAAGGCTTGTATTATCTCAATGCTTAGTGATGAAAAGAAAGATTTAATGTGCACCTTGATGGAAGTTTTGTGATACATTGATAGACCATATCCATTGTGATGATGTATGTGTTGAAAGTTTGGTTCAAGCAAGTTTCTTTCATTTTGTTGTTTTGTTTCTTGCAAGCAAAGAATTGTTGATGAGGTGAAGTTGAGATCATTTTTTATGTAGTTGATGTGTTTTTGCATGGAGATCACATTCAATGATTGAATTATGTAATGGGTATCTCGTACTAGACTCAATTGTACATTTGAGTGCTCCCATCTTGCAGTTGTTCGGAGACGGTCAAGCTCCTTGAGCACTACAGAGTCAGCTCGCATGTGTGTGTTCAAGATCGGGCTCAAAATGTGTAGGTTGGCAGGGTCCTTGATACGTAATAATGCAGTTTAGACCAAACCGTGGGCTCGTATGCTGGTAGGGTCAAAAGCTAGAGAAGTCATGGTTAGACCTTGTGATCTATGGATTGTGCGTGCATTGGCAGGTTGTATTGGTAGCTGCTTCCTAGAGACTATGTTGAGCTGATTTCTCCCCACTTGGAACTCTTTTGTTGTCTTGAATATGGGTGATCAATGTGGCCCAAAGTTTTTTTTGAGCAGATGTTGATTTTGAGATCTTTGTTTGTTTCAATTTTTCTATCAAAGAAAGCTATCCATGCAACATGGGAATGTTCGATATCTTCTATCCCTTTGAGAATTCCATCAGCCCCATTCACAAGTCCATCGGAAATGTCGATATTCCCAGAGCACATTTCAACTATCATCCCTGGCTTTAGTTCGAGAATCCCAGCAAGTCCTGCAGTTAGTTGTGATTTGTTTGGAATGAGAAGGTTCCTTGAGGCTGACTTGTGTGGTTTGTCACGTGCCCTAATGACATATGCACTTGTATGTAGCATGTCAAAAACTTTTCGGTTGTGATGGTCCTTTAATGTGTTGGTGAAGAAAAGATGGGGAGTCGCCACAATGTCGAAGCTCTTGTTTATGTGTGTGGTGTTGATCAGCGACAAGTCTTGCTCAGTTTGTTTCGCAACTCTTACTTGGTTCAAGATCTCTATGAATGCTGTGTTCGATTGGTGCATGGGTATCTAAAGCTCACAACACCTTAGGTGAGAATTCCAAAATGAAGGGGCTAGAATATCAAGTGTGTTTTTAGGATCATTAAATATCCAATGATCACGCACAAGGATTGCTTGACAGAGGTCTCCACAAAAAATTACATCTAGTCCTCCAAATGGTTCAGTGTGATTATGCTTGAGTGCTGGAAGCCATGTATCTATGATATGAAGCAGCCTATTGCCTATCAAGGATGCCTCATAAAAAATAACTAGCTTGATATTTATGTACTTTTGTGATAGATTTCTCAAAGGTCTCATTTGAGAGAGCAATGTTGTCATTGGGCATCAATGGAAACCGTAAGGCTGAGTGAATGGTGGTGCCACCAAAATTATAAGTTGCCTTGCCTATGTAAGCCATTAGAAGTGTTGTTGGGAGATTAATGTCACTTGCAATCAATGTGTTGTAGTGTCGCACTAAACCTTGGACAATGGTGCGTACTGTGAATGTCTTCCCAGTGCCATCACCACCTGTAAGGAAAAGGTAGATAGGAATGTTTGTGTGCACCCTTTTCTTTGTCATGATGTCTTCATAAAGTTGTCTTTGTTTTGTGTTTAAATTCATGACAAGTGTATGGTACTCTTCATTTGGGATTCCAAGCAGTTTTAATGGTGTTGCAATACTTGTGTTGTGAGGTCTAGTTTTTAGCAAGTCAAGGTCGAGTTCATAATTGAATGTCTCTTGATGATTGCTCCTTGTGGAAGAATTAGATGATGACTCTTGCTTGCTACTTGCCAAGATCTCAACTTTCATGAACTTTTTCTTATTTTCAGTGATTGTACCAATGTTGATCTCAAACTTCTCTCTCCATGTTATGACACTTGTGTCAAATTCAGACTCACTACTTGTGAAAGGGAGAAAGAGAAAGCAAACCTCATGATAATGTCTCTTAGCATCGAGCTCTCTATTGAAGTTTGCATACCTTATGACTCGGGGCTTTTTTCTCTTACGTTGCACACCATCTGAATTGGTAAACTGGCTTGCAAATTCGGCCAAGCATAGATGTGATAGATGGTGTGGTCTTTTGGTGTATTTAGTGACAAAATCATCGAAGAAAATGTTTGTGTCATCAGGATGAAGCATCTCCAAAGTAGCTCGTCTCTTTAGCAATTGTGTCCTTTGAGGTTGAAAATCTACGTTGATGAAAACAAATTTTCTGCTAGCGCTATGCAATGGCAAGGAGAGTGCAATATATGCTACTTGTTGTGCTGGAATTTCCTGGCTGTTTTTGACAAGGGCACTCCCAATTTTCTTAAGTCGTTCTAAGGTGGGATAATTATTATCCTTGTAGTTGTCAAGAACATTTTTAATCGCCCTACTTGTTGCCGAGTCGTGTTTCGTCATGTAGGATGTGCAATATGCTGTAGCTCCATGAGCATTCAAAATAAATTGGATATCAATGTTACCATCCCATAAGGTGCACAAAGATTTATTGAAATTGTTTGTATAGATGTCCTTTGGATGTCGTTTAAGCAAAAGGGTTGGTTCTGTAAGTGTGAAAGAGAGTGTCTCAAGATATGAGTTCCTCATCCATAGATAATGAGTTCAACCATTCATCAAAGTTCAATGTTGGTTCTTGGCCAAGACTTGTAAGCAATTCATCGAGTTTCTTTTTGTTTGCAAGAAGTATTTTCTTTCTTGAATCACTTGTTTCAATTGGATGCAATATTATTGTTTCTTTGGCAGGAGGACGAGGAAATCCAAACCGACAATCTTTTTTATGGCTTTTACATGTCTTTCAATGTGAATGGGTCTGAATATTCCTGAGCTCGTTACTTAACTCATCCTTGTCGGTGGAGACGAACGTATCAACAAAGCTAATCACGTTGTGATCCTCAGATACGCCAAACAATGGTGCGTTCTTAATCCAAAGCAACCCGTGGTCATGTTGGCTTCCTCTATTCTGGAATTCAGCCCACGAAAAAGAAGTCGATGATCTCACCAAGTATTTTGGAGTTTCTTTTGGGCTCTTTCTTTAGTGATTTGAATCTATGAACATAGTAGCGAGCAGTGGTTATGGGATCAGAACATACCAAGGCTCAAATGAAAGCACTATTGCTTTGGAAATCACATGCATGTGTTTGCGGGTTAAGAAGTGCAAGACATTTATGCAAAGGCTCCCATCTTTGCTCTGCGCATGATATGGTTATGAAGAATGTGGCTTGACCTATTTGTCAAATCATTGCAAAGACATTGTGCTTGAGTTTGTCTTTGTAATCGCATGATGTGCGAAGAGTCTCAAAATCACACGATAGCCAAGTTGAGACTGGAGAACTTGGTCAATATTAGTACTGCCTTGGACGTCACCTGCACATAACTTTTTCCTTGTAGTTTTCCTTTTTGTAAACGTACCCATATAGAGCCCAAAACCTTGGCAATGATGATTTTCATGACCTTGAAGAAAAGATTCTCAATGTCCAAAGAAAATCATCTATCTTTGTGTTTAAGTTCCCAATGTGCAATCTTTTGGTACTTAGTCTTAGCAAGCTGGGCATACATTCTTTTATGTCCAAAGAATAGAGATGGAAATGATAGCTCTTCACATGCATCATCATCAAATAAGCTAAGAGGACTAAAACCTTCAGATGGTGCAACACTATGCGCATGCACACTATGATCGACCACTTGTTGGGAAGAATAGATCCCATGCACAAGTGTATCAGATTGCTCACCCATTGATTCCCCAAATTCACTTGGTTCGGGCAACTCAATATCAAGAACTATCTAGATAGTGGAAGCCCAAGATTCATCTATGCAAGTATTATGTTCAATATACAAGGGAGTGTGAATCAATGAAGCCACGGCTCTAAGCACATAAAATGGACGAATTGCTCCACTAACGTATGCATGATGAAACTCAATCTTCCGTTTCACTTGAATCAAAATAGTTGCATGTTGATATGCAAAACGAGGCAATATTCTCTGAACCCTAGATAAGTCTGCCATAACATTCACTACACTCCCGCGTAGACCATATTGTCCCTCATAGTTTAGCTCTCTTATTTGCGCGAAAGGGATACGAAATGATACAAGACATCTCTCAATAACGTTCAACATCATGACCTCATCAATGGATTCATTGAGCTTAAAAGAAGCATTCATGTGAAAAGGAGGACTCCTATTAGCCCGCAAATGCGACTTACAACCTCTACACATTTTTGCACCAACATCCAAATCTGACATATCTTGTCCCAATATGTTTTTCAAGTAGTCAACTTCAGCTAGAGTCAAACGACGAAGACTATGCCCAAAGACGAGAGTTCCACAACACAAACAAGGAAAAGAAGGTGTATCAAGTATGTCTTCTTGGTATTTATGTCTTTTGGGTCACGCACTCGAAAAGGCACCCACATTGGTGCGTAAAGATTTCCACAAAGAATAAATCTTTGTTTGAATTTGTTTTAAGTTAAAAGGGCAAGCTACTTCTTTTTTTAAATTTTGATTCTATCTCAGGAGCACTACATTATGGGAGAGAATGAACAAAATCTTCTAAACTTGACACAAGTTCTTTTGACCACACAAAACGCTTCCTCTTGGATAGAACTATATTTTGAGGGAAGAAAAATGTGTCAGATTCGAAACGAAACACAAGCAAAGATTCTTTTTCTTTCAATGCAATTCCTATTGGATTATGAACCAAAGAGTTCACAAAGCTCAAACCATTAAACACATGAACAACACATAGTACTCTTAGCACACGACAAGCAAGAGAGATTAAATGATTGGAGATCACATTAGATTTATTACTCCCAAGATAAGAATGCAATAGAACTTGAAGTGAATTGATATCCAAAGGTCAAGGTGTATTTTCATGCTCCCATATCTTCAACCAAAAATCTAAGACGGCTTCATTATTATTCTCAACATCTTGCATAATCAATTGAACAATAGATTCAAGCAACATACACTACAACAAAATAAGGTGTCATCGACGCTGATATCGACGCGACGCGTCGCTAAACGCGTCGTTGTGAAACCAGTCACTATTTGCGACGCGGATTGCCATGCATATAGCGGCACAGATTGCCACGCACATAGCGACGCAGATTGCCACGCATATAGCGACGCAGATTGCCACGCACATAGCGACGACCATAACAGAAAAAAAAATTCTTGGACAGAGGGCAGGTAGCCTGGCCTGTGCCCAGTTAAAAGATGGACACAGCCACAGCCAGACTTCCTGCCCTCTGCCCAAGAAAGTGAGCAGCACCAAAATATCAACCATGCCCCCGCGCGCAGAAATTTCGGTAGAGTTCCCTTTGTTTTTACATAAACTTTTAAAAAAAAACCATATCATGTATACGCCTCCTACATGCTATCCATGTAAGATCTCACATGAGATTTAAGGCCAATGAAAGACAACCGTACCAACTGAAAAAGCATAACCATAACTTAAAAGCATAACCATAACTTAAAACCATAACCGGCTATAACCACTTTGATCAAAACCATAATGTAGATAACCATAACCATAAACAAAATTAACAATAACCAGAAAGAGAAACAATAACTGTCTATACAATGACAATGACAATAATCATAACCATAAGGGAAACAATAACTGTCTGAACACTAACTGTTTGTACAAAAAAGAGACACACAAGCGTGTCTGTGTCTCACAAAGCATATATATGAAAACTGGTCCACTAATGACTAGGCGTCGCAACCTGCACATAGGACAACTCACAAAATTAGTATTGATATTACTTCACATATACTGACTTAATTAAATCAACTTACACATATTAACGTCTCACCTCAAGTGATCAGCGAGACTGTAAGGCCTCCCAGTCTACAGGCTCTCCTGAAGCTTCAAGATCATTCAGTACTTCATAGATACCTCTGTGATATCCATCTGACTCCTCCTTGCGTGTCGGAGCTCGATGCATCGCAAGATTCTGCGTTTATACAAAAATCAAAGTAATAAGAATACATGATTCATTGCGTTTTAAAAAACGCCATAGTTAAGATTGGACGATACGATCTTGCACCGTATCATCGTCTATCTCTAATTGCAAACATAACTCTGCCCCAACTCGTTCTGGCAGATTGTCTTCATCCATTGCATCTTCATCTACAAGTGTCAATTCTGGTTCGTCTGCGTCATCTCTCGTATATCTGTTAGCTTCCTCTGCCATACCTTCGTCCATCTCATCTAATGTCACAGTAGTATGGACGTTGTCTGACTGGCTTTCCTCCAGGAGATCTTGCCCTTCAAATACTTGTTTATTTCTTGGAGCAACCTGAACCACAAACCACCATTGTCACTCTCGAGGGTCCGGTACAAAGACCACTTGCTCGCAATGTTCGGGGAGAGCAAATGTGTCGCTCGCATCTGTCCAAATCTTTGTAGAATCTATTTGCACAAGTTTGTTTCCATCTCTACATACCGTTGCATTGCGACCAGAAGTAATCACCTTGAACCACTTCACATCCAACAAAAACATCTCAAACCGCGTGAAGCTTACTTTCAGGATATCTGACACCAGACCACAGTAATCCAGGTTGCTAGTGCTCTCATTCGTGTCTCTAGCACTGGCCCTGCTCTTTTGCATGAAACTAAACATTACCCCACTGTCAAACGTGTTTCTTCTGCTGTCAATTTGTTGTGTTCTGAAATGCTTTTCATGAGACCACAGTGCCATGTATGTATGATACTTCCAGTCACATCCAATAGCCAGCTCTTCCTCTTCTAGAGATATGGGTTCTCCGATCTGTCGAGCTGCTCTTACTGTCTTGTCCAACCATGCCATTGTAGGGAATTCAGGTAGAGGAGCGAGATAGTCTGGCAAGGGTAAGCCTCTAGTCGTTCGACTTTGCCTGAAATCCTGTCGTTCTAGATTGCGTCTCTGTTCCTCTTCTTCATCCCTTTCAAGCCATTTTTGCATCGGCGCTGAATTTAGTATACAGAACTTCATGATCTTTTCTCGCATGGCCAGGTTCATTTTCTTTGGCACCCCTTGCCCTTGCGGCTCCTCTCCCACCAGTCTTGCATCCTCCTCATCGCTCCACAGTCGAGGCATTTCTGGGTCAGAAACGGATAGAAATTCGGTCGTCAATACAAGAGACTCTTGCACCAGCCATCCTTCTGCCATGCTCCCCTCTGGACGCGCTTTTTGGCGAACAAAACCCTTAAGTGTTTTCATGAACCGCTCTAGAAAGAACATCCAACGGCTGTGGACTGTACTTGCCACTGCAACCTCATCTACTACATGGACGAGCAAGTGCATTTGGATAGTTAGGCAGCTTGTGGGTAGATACTTCTCAATCATGCAAACTGCCTCAATGGAGTTAGCCCTTGCGACTGCAATAGATTCCTCCCGTATCTCCTTGGAAGAGATCCACCGCACTAGCTCTGAAATCTTGTATATGCAAGTCCGCACTTCCTCCGTTAAACACGCCTTGATTGCAATTGGAAGAATAAATTGCAAGAACTTATGCCAGTCGTGCGATTTCAACCCTGACAGTTGATCGTCACGGGTGAATGCTGTCTTGAGACATCGCATATATCCTGTTGGCGTCCTGAACTCTGAAATCACCCTTTTCACTTATCGCTCTTCGTTTTTTAGCAATACCCATGGCGCTCTTGGAAGTTTTGTCTGACCAGCTGCATTGGTGAAAGGCCACAGCTCTGGAATCTTTCGAACCGATTGCAAATCATCTCGTGAAGCTCGATTGTCTTTCATTCCCATGATTGTCTTCCAGAGGAGCTCTCCCACATTCTTGAATATATGCATTGGATCCAGCAAATGGTTAATTAGTAGATCACCCCAGTACGGCAACGTATGGAGAATGGACAAACGTTTCATTCCTGGAACAGGTTGCCCCTCATGTTGCTCCCATCGGCGACGCCACTCTTGTACATGCATAGGACGACATTCGACGCGACCAAGCTGGCTTTCACGCAAGTGATGGCCATCTGGAAGATAATGGTGGTGGCCTTGATAAATTGTCTTTCAAAGAGAGGTAGAATAGCGCACATCCAAAGACTGCCCGCAAATTGGACATGCATTGTATCCCGAAGTTGTTAGTGCTGCATATATCAAAGCATGAATCAGGCCAAGGCAAAGGGCTTACGAATAGCGAGAATTTTGTAAATCAATAACCATTACCAGAAGCTTCTCCGTATCCTGGCCAATCATGCATAGTCCACATAAGAAGTCCATGGATCCTTGCATGATGTTGTCCTACTGGTTCAACAGCATCTGCTATGTCGATCCCATGCCATAACTCCTGGAGCTCGTCAACTAGTGGAGCTAGATAAACATCCATGTTTTTTGCCTTGAACTTACCAGGTACAATCAAGCTTAAAATCAAATGACCCTTCTTGATAGCAAGCCACGGCGGGAGGTTGTAATTGATAAGGCACACAGGCCAAGTGCTCCATGACGAGCTTCTCAAGCCAAATGAATTGACTCCATCCATTGCCATGCCCAAACGCAAATTGTGTGGTTCACTCTTAAAATGTGGCCAGGTATCTTCAATGTGCCTCCAAGCCTTTGAATCAGCGGGCACCCTAAATGTTGCGTTAGTGGATCTATTCGTAGAATGCCACCACATCAACTTTGTAATGGAACCACAACGAAACATGTTTTATCCTAGGAATAATAGGGAAATGCCGCAACACTTTAGCTGGCACTGTCTCGCCAACTACATCTTGTTTGTAGCGCATTGCTCCGCACTTAGGACACGACAGACAATCTGCGAATTCATTGCGAAAAAGAATGCAATCATTTGGACATGCATGAATCTTGTTGTAGTCCAAGCCAACTGAGGTCAGAAGTTGCTTTGCGTCTGGCCTGGAGGGGGGCATTTCATTGCCAGCCGGGAGAAGTTGCTCCCGCAATAACCTGTTTAAGCCACATTAAATTAAAAAGCTCTCCGAGCATATCACCGTTGCAATCGGAAAATCTCTTTTGTAAATTACGTACCTAAACAAAGCAGTGACGCTTGCATCCGACCACCCGTACACTGACTGAAGATTCAAAAACGCCAGACAAGTACGAAGCATATATTTTGGTGCCTTCATAGATTGGTTGACGTGCCAACTTCCTCAACATGTCTTCAGGAGATAGGCGCACGGCTTCTGGTGCTGCTTCGTTCGTGTTCTCCTCGCTTGTCTGGAAGAAGGTATCCAGCATCTCCTCCATGCCGTCGTCTTCTGTCTATAAGCCCTTTTCTGCTTCCATCCGTGGCTCTATATTGGTCGGACCTTCACGCATAATCATTTTTCTCTCTCTCTCGGATGTAGGTGCTATGTCGCGGAAATCAATGCCCGTTCCGTAGGAGTCGTATCGCAGATTCTGTACGGTTTCTCTAGCAAACTCTCCGTACTTGTGCACATGCTCATTACATATCCTACGCTTGCGCAGGATTTGATACTTGCAGAGCGTGCACGAGCATGCAATCTTTTTCTCCATGTTAGTTGATGACGTTGCCATCTACAATGATTATGAATGTTGTTTTAATATATATACATATATACTCCTCACAATGTAAACTACCTCGCATTCTCCAGTCTTGCCCAATCTCCGTACACCTCGGTCCAGAGGTGTACGGAGATCAGGACCACCGGGTCAAAATCTCGTCTTTATTGGTCAAATCCTATATGGGTAGACACATACGTGCACTCCCAGGTGTACATTGCAATGCATGTAGCAGGAAAACCCCCTTTGCCTCTTTTAGTTCCATAGTTTCTTCTCTGTCTACATACCCTATCTCTCGTTCTTTCTCTCTCGATCTCTCTATCTCTCTTTCTCTCTCTCTCGATCTCGCTCTCGCTATCTCTCTTTCTCTCTCTATTTCCCTATTTTCCTATCTCTCTCTATTTCTCTATTTTCCTATTTCTCTGCCATAACTCCTGGAGCTCCACTTCCTATCTCTCTCTCTCTCTTTCTCTCTCTCTCTCTCTCTCTCTCTCTCTCTCTCTCTCTCTCTCTCTCTATATATATATATATATATATATAAAACTCTCTTTCTCTCTCTCTCACAGTGCAGCCGTTTTTTGACCTAGTAGACAGCAGTCCACTCTTTTGATCATAACTTCTTCATCCGAACTCCGATTTGGGTGATCTATAGCCTCAATCGAAGAGCACGAAGTCCTCTACGCATTGATGTAAAGACACAAATTTTCAGAGTTATGGAAGGCATTTCTGTAGCAGCATTTCCAAAGTGAACAGGTTCAACAAAATTGATTCTCATCTTCTATTTTACATACAATGTCTTCCGGCACTCGCAAGGGTTCTTCTTCTTCAACAAGGTCCACAACCATTGTGGAAAATGATTCAAAATCTCCTAAGTGTGGAGATAGCAACACAACCACCCAACCAACGACATCGGAAACCATGATCATCTTTGTCCCCAAGATTCCCCTTGGTAAGAGATGTATTATTCTTTTGACATGCTCCATGGCTCCTTATGAACTTAAAGGACAATAGGGAACTAAGAAAACATGCATATATTATTTGTCTTGAGCGTGGCTATAGAAACTTTGATGATAGGTTTGCAAAATGGTAAAAATTCAACTTTTTTGTACCTATTTCTTTTGGCAAAACAAAAAATAGTGAGTAAGAAGCAATCATATGTTCTGATCACCAACCTATTGAAGTTAACTAGGGAATTTATCTCAAGTGCTACAAAAATCCCTAATCTTATTTTTAAGCAACAAAGCGTAAGAAATGACTGTTTTGATGAAAATGTACTGGTCCATCAGCTTTGGAGGCTTGGTGTGACCAAAAGATGAGAAATTTTACAAGTTTCTTATTTTTTCCATGTGTAGTAGGCCTTGAACTATAACCTCATGAAAGGATTTTACAAAATGAGTGGATCTACTATGGTTTTGGAGGTTTTTTTCAAAACCCTGAAAGGACACTTTTATGTCCCGTTAGGTTACCAACCTAGTGTTAAACAAGCAAATTTTTCTAATAAGCTAAAAGAATTATTAAGGGAATATCAACATGTATTTCCAGATTATTTACCTCCAGGGTTATCGCTGGCAACATGAGCTATGTAGCATGGCATAGACATGGTTGTAGGTATTAAAACAGTAAGTAAATCACCCTACAAAATGGGCCATTGTGAGGTTTCTAATGTGGAACATCAGCTTGTAGAATATCTTAGTAGAGGTTTTATACAACCCAATTCTTCGCCATGGGCCTCTCCTATCGATTGGCTGCCAAGACTCACCATATTAATGCTAGCAAAGCGAGAACCATAGACATAAAAATTGTCAATTCATGGGACATAGCTGACCCAACTAGTTCATGGAGGCTACAAGAGATAGGTAATCTCTTGAAAAACCCAAGCCTTAAGCTGTTTCTACCTATCTCAATCTCAAATGTGTATCAGAAATCAAAAGCTTCTTTCCTTACCGCAAGCTTATTTTGATGATTTGGGATAGCTACAAGTCTTTGAATGCAATGAAACTTTGTGCGTAGCATGAGCAGAGTATCCTTGACACTCCTATGTACTCAAATATCATCTCTGACACTCGGAAAAAATCGCACCTAAGGTAAATAACCTATTTTAGATAAGCCATTTTTGGGCTTTGAAGCACTCTATAGATTCCTCTAGACGTGCTCTACCTATTCCTAAGGTCAAAAACCAGTTTTGGTGCATGTATAGTGCATAACGAGCAAGATAAGCTTGTAGAGAGCATGACTAAAATCACACTTTCATTGCAAGAAGATTATGTTAAATGGAAGATCTTTCACCTGCAAACTCTTTGGTATGCTTGGAGTAGCAATGCAACATCATACGAGAGAGACACAAATATTCAAAGAAACAATAGACTCATGTTGAGCTTTTGCAACAAATTTTGCTTTCATTATCCAAAAAATTAGGTTTGTAATTACAAAGGTTGGCTTTTATTCCTTAGCCAAGGTTCAAAGAATGGATTTCTAGCTATTTAGGCTCAATACAAAGCTTAAAAACTACAAATGATTACAAAATTGAAGGCCCTCAACCCCTTTAGATTCATTGGTTGGCAATCAATAATAGTAAAATGGCTTTGGACTTTGTGGGATTTGCAGTGATACAAAGGAATTTAATACATTTGATTGGCTTTAAAAATGAGTGGCACCCCTTTTGATTCTCTTTATTCAGCTCTTTTTAGCTAAGTAGCTAACATTCCCCCCCTTTATGCATGTGTCATCCGCGACATAGCTACTAAGGGTGCTAAGTAGTGGTCGTGCTTCCTTGTCGATGTCCTTTGTGCGTGCTGCTCGAGACCCTACTGGTATTTGCGGTGGAGTTCTTTATCTTAAATTGGCATAAACTACATGGTCACTTTATTTATTTGCTCAACTGTGGAGTAACTTACAAATCTTGCCCGCAGATTGGTGATGAATGGTCCAAAGATCTTGGATTTGTAAGTAATGAAGCCCGTAGAATGCTTCTTCAAATGTGTGCATGTAGTAAGATGGTAGAAACATCACCCTAGCATAAAAGCCATGAAGAACTTCTTCGGAGGGCTTGCTTGATACATCACAGCATAAGACCTTGGTGCCTTTGAGAAAGGACATCCATGCTACATCTGTTTACTCTACATGGTCAAAAGTTTGCAAACAAGTAAGAGAATTTTTGCAATCTTTACGAGCATGATGCATGCCAAATCCAGAATACTGCAAAACAGCTGAATGGTTGAGGACAATGTTTCCACCCTGTAGTCCTCTGTGGGTTGGTTATTTGAAGGAGGTGGAAACCTTGGGTAGTTGATCCAAGTAGGCTGCTTTTGTTGGAGGAGAAATTATTGCTACAAACTTTGGATTCATAGCACCGGGCACTGCACATGATCTTTTGTGATATGAGTTGGCACATTTGTATACAAGATCAGATACCTGGGGTGTTGGTGCAGCTAGATCTCCTACCATTTGGGATGTGCTAGCGTTGGATTGGCTTAGAAATCTTTGAGTAACCTCTCTTTGATTTGGAGTACTTCAAATCTGATAAAAGGAAAGGGTAGAGCTTGCTGATGCCATGCCTCATTTATATCCGGTGGTGCGAGGAGGTTGAAATTTATGGAATGCAATCCGCTCTTCCCACTACATGGCTTCCTTCCAAATGGTCTTTGTCTCCTCTTCCACCTACTTTTTTAATGTTGCTTCTTCCTCAACGGTTAATCTTTTTGGTTGAGCAGAGGGTCCAACTGCATCATGAGAAATATCTAGATCTAGAAGATAGGCCTCTCTTGTGGTTGATGCTTCAAAATCCATAAACTGTAGGGTATCTTGATCTTGCATTGCAAAATCTACATGTCCTTCCTCTTGTGTGGTAGCATGTGCCATGGTGGTTGCTTGAGCTTTGCTCAATTCTGCTTTTAGTTGGTCAATTTCTTATTGGTATCTCTCCTCTTGCTGCACAAACCCGTTAGAGAGCTCTCTTCTCTACATTTCCTCTAACTTTAGCTCCATCTCAAGGTCTTTAAATTTCTATTCCACTTCTTTGTATGCATAATATGTGCCTTGTAATGTGGCTAGTGTAGGGTTGTCCTTGAGTTTCTTTAGCAATGTATTTTGCTCTTCTCACCTGGCTTATGATTGTGCCAATTGAGTATTTGCAATGTTTAGCTGAATTTGTAGTGTGTTGATTGTTGAAGTAGATTCCTCTAGATCTAAGGTGGCCATTGTGACTTGTTGCTCAAGCTGTTGATTCCTTCTCTAGAGAGCTTTCAAATCCACTGTTGACTTTGCAGATAGGTTATCCAATTCCTTTTCTCCGAATTCCATGGCTTCTTTGTATGATTCGACACAAACATTGGCCATGTCTAGACTTTCATCTAAGAGCCACAGCCACCTATATATGCTATGAAATTGTTGGTGGTGAGCATGGATTTCTTCTTTCATTTTTTCCACCACATTGTGTATACTGGGCATATTCATCTATGTCCTCTAGGTTCTCCATTCTTCTTGTGTTTCTTGCTTCAGGTTGATCCATTTGTGTGTCTTGAGCCTTGGTGAATGTCTCATCTGGCTGGTTGGCTTGAGTATTTGGTGTCTCTATTGGGATAGCTAGTTCACTCTCTTGCTCATTGAAATTTTCTTTGGGAAGTTTTGTTTCTGGTTCCATATTGCTAGCAATGGGGGTGTCCTCCTTTGGTTGTGTTTGTAGTTGTGTTGTGTCCTTCGGTTGTGGTGGTGCACATGGGGGAGATTAATGTGCTACTTCTGCAGTAGGTTTGACTGGTTCTTTGGGTGAATCCTCCCTAGGTGGTGTATTTTCTTCTTCTTGTGCTTGGTTTTGTTCTCGTTTTCGTTCTTCTCTATGATATAGGTGTTATATGCCAGCCCAAGGATCATCCTTTCCATTGAACATTGGGTGTTTGGTTTGAATCTTGACTCTTCTTGGAGATGGTTTTCATTTTTCCTCAAAATCCCCTTTTAGTCCTCTTTCTAGCTCAAAAGTTGCCTTCTCTCTTTCTACTATTGCTGCCTTTTGGATTGGTTCTTATGCTACTGCTGTAGAGCATGGCTGTTTTGAGGTTTTTATGTACTCTACCTTTGCTTTCCCTTTTTCTATTTTCTTTCATTCGAGGGGAGTGTCTTCCTTTGCTACCTCTTCTTCTTCTTTGTTTCTTTTTGTGGCTTTTGCTGGAGTAGTTGTCTTTCTTAGTCTGGTCCTCACTGGTGGATCTCTCATCTGCACTTCTTCTTATTCATTCTTGTTCAGTAGCCATAGAGTTTTCTCTAGGGTAGGTAGTAAATTCTCTACCTGGCCGATAGCATGGTAACAAATCCTTGTTAACACTTATGGAGCTCCCAAGAAAGTCATGTTCTCTGGTCTTTTCACATGAGTGAGAGTGGTGTGAATATATCGGGCGTGGTCTACTTCTATCACGCCTTCTCTCTTTGAGGCTTGGGTGATTGTGGATGCCACAGTATGATTTGGAACTATGTATCTGGGAGGTCTTTTAGAAGTGAAATGAAAGTGCTAATGATAAGAGTCAAAGAGCCCGCTCTATCCCTCGCTCCTTTAGATCCAAGAGGGAGGTTGATGACCGACTCGTGAAAATGTCGGCTTTGGGAAACCCTCTATAGCTCACATGTTTTCCTCCTCTTTGTAGCCTTAGGGCTTCAGCAACCTAGTCTTCTGTGATATGCACCTCTCTTGGAGAGTCATTCAAATCCGAGATGCTTGCCCTTCCTTCTTTTGTAATGTTGTGTAGGAGCTCATAAGCCCTCTTGTAGTCTACACCACAAGGCTCTAGTTCAAGGTAGTCTTTAAGGCCAATTCTTTCCCAAAGTGGCCAAATTTCCTCTTCTTTAGCAAGGTCTTGAGCTTCCTTTAGCAACATGTGAACTTCAACTTTAGATCCATGTGTGCTTTTGAATGAGCCATGGTATATAGTGACATGTTGACTTTCAAGTTGTTCTTTTTCCAGGTGACGTTTGGTTCCGCGAGGGAGTCTTCTTCTAAGTGGTATGGTGGAAGCTCAACAAAAATTTTCCTTCATGATTCTCTTCTTTGGAGCTCCTAAGGTAGATGAGAGTGAACCTAGCAGGGTAGCATCCAATTCATTGGTCAAACCAAGCTACCAAGTCCCAGTAGAGAAACCAATAAGACAAAAATGGACAGTGAAAAGCACAAACTTGGCAAACTTTATCTTAGGAACGCCTAAGATACAAATGGGTGCACATGAATGCAATTTTGTGCCAGAGTGAATGATTAGGAAGTGTATGGGTTTTTGGTGTTATGCATGGATTTGGATAGCTTTTGGACACTCTTGGTTAGAATTGTGCACAAGTTTGTATCCGCTTTACCGCTTTCAGAGCTTTTGGTGACTGATAGGGATTTACTGTGCCAAACTTGATGGAACTTGCTAGGGTGCTTTATTTGACCCTTGTACTATGTGTCATTAAACTCCAAGTCATGCCTTCCCTATATAAATTCTACCTTAGACATGCCTCAAATAAAAATGACTAATATGGGCAGGTTTTGTGCTTCTGGCACCCTCATTGGTTTTCATGGGGTAGATCCTTGATGTCACATGGAGTTGGGTTCTGAATTGATAGGCTAAAAGTCAATTTTTGGGGTACTTGAGTCTATTTGGTGCAGTAATATGCATTTTGAGAGTAGTATAAATGAAATGAGTGTACCAGTGTGATGTGGGCTTTGTGAGGGGTAAAGGAATTATGCCAATGTAAAAGTGTGAGAAAAATGTTCTTCCATCCTAGAAGATTATCTTTTGCACACCTAAGATAATTTTTACAAATTAATGCTTCTACTAGGTTAATTATGTAGGGTGAAGCCCTTGATTGTGTTTGTTGCACTTGTTGGTGTCCCCAATTAAGTTGACAGTTCCCTTTTGAGCAGAGCTTGACATGGAGCTTTTATTCACTAGATGTGTGCCCATTGAAGGTTGGTAAGGTTCCATTGTAAGGTATAAGAGTGCACCCTTTGAGTTTGAGGTTAAATGGATCAATATTTTTCATTGTGGTGATAAATGCTTCTTTACGAAAAGGATATGGACATCTTGTTGTTCACTGATGATTAGACCTTCATTGCACCCCTAACTCTCCAAAAATCCCTAACATGATAGTCCCAACAGACCTGTAGAATTGGTCCCCATGTAGGTCTTCCATCTTCGGCGTCCTAAGATACTAGGTCATTTTTTTGGGACTTTTTGCATCTTTGAACCTAGAATTGTGTTGCCCTACTAGTGAAGAGCCTCCGGTTCACTTTTGGTGCAATATGGAGGTCTGTTGTGGCCGGTGTTAGCAGTTTTGATCTCGAAATCTTCGAGACTAGTTTGTGTATATGTGCCTACTATTGCTTGTGTGGTTGACAATGTGATATCCAGAATGCTTCTAGACATAGCTAGGAACCTAGTCCTCATGGCTGTAGTGAGTCAGCTTTTGCTTTTTGGCTACTGTGATATTAACCCGCTCCATTTTTGGTTGTTGATAGAGTGGTGTGCCTCTTAGCTCATCCTCAATCTCTCTAGCAACAGCAGTTGGGCCCTAGTGCTTGGCCTTATTTTTCTCATCAAGCAAATTTTCTTGTTGAAGGTCCTGTCCCATGATATCTACCCTCCACATAAGCAAGCATCTTCACGCTTTGAAGAAAAGGGTTTGACAAAATTGACATGCATGCATCATACAAGCTCAAAAATTATTTGTTTCCCTCGCCCGAAAGCCTACTAGCATGCTTTGTTTCAACAAGGTTTGTAGTAAGAATGTATGATAGATCGTCAACTTCCTGCAACACATTATTATCTAGGGATAGCATTCAAACACTAGAAAAAAATGGACACCCTCAAATATTTCTTGCAAATGTTTACCCCAACGAAGTGCTTTCTCCAACGAGGGTACCACACATGCCACCAACATAGCCAACATTCCATTTGGGACAAGTTAGAGTCAGACACTTTTCCAAAATCCCACCAAGCTCTTATAGTCTAGTACAAGCTGGTTGCCTCTTCCTCGCTCCTTGGACATCACCGGAATTCACACATACTTTTGTGTTGGTCTTGGAAACTTCTATGAACATATTCCATGGTGTGAATATGCAAGATATTCTCCCAATGAAACAAGCACGAGCCCTCTCTTCCTTCCATAACATTGTCAAGTCCACCATTGAATACAGTTTGAATAGCTTTCCAATTAGCTCTAGCCTCATCAGCCACCATGAATCCTCTAAAATCAGTTAGATGGTGTCCGCTATCCAACAATACCACATTCATCATCTCCCAGAACATGATTTGTGCCTATGTGTCTTCTTCTTTCATCTCATAGATGGAAGTTGCTTGCGTTTCTTGAATCCTGCAAAGATAAAAGATTACTCAATGTAAGAAAGGAACAAAGAGGAGAGTGCATGACGACTTTGTAGCCCTTACACAGGATCGTAGACATGTGCTACCATTGTTGTCCACCTTACTACTCTATGCACGTGGTTGAATCCAATTTTTGAAGACTTTTCCCAAAATCTAGCTCAAAATTTGGAGCTTTGATGAGTTTTCAACTCAGATTTGCCAAATTTTGTCTCAAAACAAGGTCAAAACTTGCCCCAATTTGCAAGTTCCACGCATGAAACTGTCCCAATGGCTTGATTTTATTGAAATATTTGTTTTAAATTGTGCTATTATGTGCTCGATTTCGTTTTGACAGGTTTTTCTATCATTCACTCATTTTTTTCTTTTTTTAGATAAATTTTTGAATTTCTTGACCGGCTCACGCCTCAATTTGTCCTCTTTTTACACGCTTTTTTCCGATTTTGCAAACTTTTTCTAGCTTTTTTGTTTGACTCACGTGTGGTTTGAATCCCTTGACAACTATTTTGGTCCTTTTTTTAATTGATTTTTTGACTCCTTCCCTTTTTTTTTTCCTTGGTGAATTTTATGAGTTTTATATTTTTTGATAATTTTATGAATTTCATAATTTTTATGAAATTTTTGACGATTTTATGGAATGTTTTTAAAAATTTAACTATATAATTTATGTTTCTTCTTTTTTTTAAAGAGTTTTTTGTGAACTTTTTTATTTTTTTGAATTAAACAAAAAAAGAGAATTTTGGCTGATTCTTTTTTTACTTTTCTTTGAATTTTCTAGCTTTCTATTGTTTTTTAATATTTTTTGCGCTCGTGATTAGTGTGCTACACGATAGGATTAGTGATGTTTGCATCTTTGCAATCGTTATCATGTGTGATTGGGTTGATTTGAGGTGAAGAGAAGTGGATGTAGAGACTGCCATACATCGTGTCTTAGCTCCTCCATAGGCCAAGAAGCTCACCTTGTAGAGTCTCCATTCGTGTTGCCATGATTAGCTCACTAATCGGTGAGTGTTTCCATGCCCTAGCCGGGTAGCTCATCACTCTGGATTGACGGTTATTATTGGTCATTCGAGCTATTCTACGTTGGTACCCCCAACGTTTGGCACCGTTGCGCGGGAGCAATGGCCTACACTAGTGTAATTATGGCATAATCAGATAGGTTTCCTCACTCATTTTCCTTGTGTGTTTGTTTATTGTGGATTTTGGATGTGTGTCCACATGGCATTGTGCTCATTTTTCCTAGTTGGTTACCAAATCTTGCTAATTGTGTGCCTACACACTCAAATTGCACACTATCCTCTTGCTAATTTCACTAATTTTTGCTAGCTTACACGCTAATTTTCTACTAATTGGACTAACGTTCTATGCTTATGCTTGTATTTGCCTTTATTAGATACATGGATTGCATTCTAGCCCTGCCGGTTTGTGCAAATCACTTAACAATTTTTTGATTTTGGAATGCAAGATTAGGGCTTGGAGCATCAACAAAATCGGCATACACATTGTGTAATAGGTAACTGGATGCTGCCATTGGATTCAAATCTTGTGCGATATGCCTAGCCATTGTCAAGATTGTGATTTTGCTCTTTTGATTTTGTGCATTTACATGTTGTTGTAACACTAATATTGTCCTAGAATCGAATGTGCATAAATAGAAGAAAGAGGGTGGTTCCACTGCAAATACTGGTTCAACTACAAATGCAGCCATTATTGAGTCTTTTTGTGAAAGGCTGATGATGGTTTCAAGTGCTAATGTGCATTGTTAATTTTTTTATCGCATGCTTGAATGGTCAATTGCAATTGTGTGCACTAAAATTAAGCGTGTCTGCACTCTAATTGAGTGTGTGTGTGTGTGTGTGTGTGTGTGTGTGTGTGTGTGTGTGTGCGCGCGTGCATGCGCGCCTAATTTTAGGTGTGTGTGCACTATTTGTTCCTTGTGTGTGCACCAAAAAAACAATGTGTGCATAATGATTTTGCTAATTTGATGATTGATTTTTGATGTGGTCATGCTCAATTAGAGATTATGAGTTCAATTTTTTATTTTGACACGATTAACACTTGTGTGTGCGCACCTAAAAATTGGTAAAAAGTGTCAAATATTAGTGTGTGTTTTCATAAAAGCTAATTAATGTGCATGATTAGTTCAGTGTTTGATTGCAAATTTGATGTGTGTAATGGTTAATTGCTGCATTTTTTTAGCTCAAAACAGGGGATTACACACTTAGATTGCGTTAATTTTCTACCTAATTTTGCAGGTTTAATTGCATAGTTTTGAATTTTTTGATGAAATTAATTGGAAAATGAATAGGTAGTGTGATAGTTGGGTTTTGATTTTGGGTTTTGATTTGGCTGCACCATTCCTCTGTGTGGAGAATTTTTGAAATTATTTGGATATTTTCTGGATATTTTTTGAATAATTTTTGCAAAATTTTGGCATTTTTTACTAATTATTTTATTAACATTTGATTAATTTTCTTAAAATTTCATAAATTATAATCTTGATGAGCTCTTTTGTGTGTGTAATTATGGCATGATTTTGAGCACTTTTGTGCCCTCATTGATCAAGTTTTGTGCGTCTTGCTATTTTCGGTTCAATGATTGTTTCATAATTGGTGTTTTTCGATAAAGACTGCTATTTTTCGCTTGCTTGTGCATGTCAGAAGTGTTCAAATGTGATTGCGGATGATTTTTTGAGATTTCTAAAAGTTTTTAGGAATTTTTTGGATTTTTGAAAGATCTTTAGCGTTTTCGGTTAATTTTGGCATTTCGGGTATTTTAAAAGTAAAAATTGAATAAATTGGTTTTGATGGGCACCGAGGGTTGATGAGGAGCTTTGGGATATGCTCTGGCACATTTTCGGTGATCATGCGGACTCAATGGTAAAATTTTGGGCTTTTCAGCATGAAAATCGACCTTGACGGTTTGTTATTGGTGAGAATCTTCTCTAAATTCAGTTTTAAGGTTTAAGATTTTTTTAAAAATAGTCCCCCCATTCAAATGTGCGATTAACACCTTTTCCTCTCCTCCCCACTCTCTCTCTACTCTATCTACTTCTTCTCCCTATCCTTTTCCCTATTCGATCAATAAACCCCTCTCTCTAACCCCTCTTTGGAGACTTGTTAGATGCTTTCTGAAGGAGTTTTCAGCTTCCTCTTTTGCATGTAACCCCACAAAATTGTTGGACCTACTAAACATTGGAGGGCACTAGGACCCCTTTAGGAGCCTAAAGAGGGATGAACCACCCTAGTGTGGGTGGTGGTGGGTCTCTCCTTCTCACAAAAACCCCCCCTTATAAGTTTGTGTTTATAATCTTTTTGGTCTTGGCCTTTATTGAAGGGTATTCTCTCCCCTCACTTTAGTAACATACCACATCTTCTCATTTGTTTGGAGAGCCATAAAGGCCCCTTTTTAAAAAATGGGCCCTCCCCACTACCTTACTCCACCTCTCCCAACCGTTCAAGAAACTACTTTTGGAGTAATGCATGGGCCACCAAGTATATAAGGGGTAAAGGTCCTTAGACACATGTAATTTGAGATCGTCACAAAAAGATGTGCAAGGAACAACACTCTTATCCTACTCTCAAGATGGAGCATCTTACACAGGTGTGGCATTAGCTAAGTCATTTTATTAGGTGGACATCGATAACAAGAAGGAAAATTCTATGACACCTGTCTTCCACCATGAGAAATCTAACTCTTGTTTGTTTGTTTTGGTGATGGTGATAGGTAACAGAACTTTCCTTTACCTAATGGAGTCACTTTGGCTTGCCTACTCCAATTTTTCAAAACCGGTTTTTGTACAAATACAAGGCATTTGTAATTCAAAGGCTTCAAGTGTTCTCGGTCATCCATTTATTTTTGTTATGGCATGTTATATTTGAATTTTTGTGAAAGGATTTTTTGAAGTTTTTTTGACACATGTAACCTACTCTCTCTCTAGTGGCTTAAGTGGACTTAGCTAACTCTCATTAGAAGAGAATGTGGCCCACCTTATGCTTGTAAAACTATTGGCTACTATTACCCTCCTAATTCTTTGGATGGTTATAAATTTTTCCTTCACAAAATTCTCATTCCCTTGCTTGTTGCTCAGTGGAGCCACTTAAAAAGATGGGATAGGTGATTTTTTTCAAAAAATATCTCCCCGTTTTATTTCATACCACAAAAATTTTATCCCCTTTGTTTGCTTGTTGGGTCGCTTCATGAAAATGAGGGGAGTGAAAGGGTATAGTTAGAATTTTTTTGTTTTCCCATTCAAATAAGTAACTTTAACAACTGTTGTCATACAGCTACATGCCAGGTTTTTGGGGGAGTCAGGACTTGGCCCTTTTCCAAACTGGATGGCCTGGCCAGCTAGCCTTATATCACTCTCCCCACCATGATGTGGCTTCTGACGCAAAAGGGAGACACTTTCCCTTTCTTTTCTTCCCTAAAGTTTATGGTCGGTCACTTGCTTTCTCACACATGCTCTTACACAAGGCGGGGCTCTCTTTTCTTCCCTAAAGCTTATGGCTAACCAAGTCTTATGCTAACCCCTGGCTTTCTCGCTTTGGCATTCCCGAAATACACTGTTCAAATTGAAAAATGGGAATCAGGATCAAATGATCATCAAACTAATCTACACACATAGACGTGAATGCCTCGCATGCACTGTGTGTGTGTGTGTGTGTGAGAGAGAGAGAGAGAGATCAGAGAGAGAAAGAGTTAGTTATATATTATGCTTCAAGCTTAGCTATGGTAGCGGAAGAATGGCGCGTGCAGCCTTTTTCCTTCTTCTTTTTTATGAGTGGGGAGTCAGAAACCCCGTCCTGATGATCTGTAGAATAACGATCAACATACCAAGTCTGTTCTGCATTCTCAGTATCCCAAAATGCGGATGCTTGGGCAAGCTTTCTTGTTTACTACAGCATGTAAGGGGCTTGGTGTGTGCTTCCACGGCCCGCCCTCTTCTCACCTCTGAAGGCAGCAAGAAAGGGGCTTTCAGACAAGGTACTCCCACCCCCACTTCTTGTGTATGGCAGTTTTTGCGGAGTACTCTCGCTTCCTCCTACGTTGGTTTATGGCCGTATGTTTCTCAGATTTAGCTCACCTCGTCTAGGAAGAAAGCTCTGTCAAATTTTTTTTGAGGGATACTCACCTGAGATTCGCATATGGGGGGCATCACCGACTCCTTCCCCCCCTCCCCTAGTCGTTGCGAATGGCAACCAGATAGTCCATCTCCCCTTCCCCCTTCTGGAGTAGTGCCAGGTATAGGTAGATGGAAACACTGTCCTCTTGAGCAACCAGATTCTAAACTCTGCAATTCTAGAGAAGACTCAAGATTGGCTTGTCTCTACAGAAAGGAGAGTATTTATTTTTCAGGAAAGTCTTAGTTCTTGCAGCTGCAACTCAGAATATTACTATGGAAATATTCTTTAGACGTTTTTTATGCTCCTAACTGGTTGTTTTTATGGAATGACATTTATGCATATAGCTTAACTGATGCTATCGTTTTGCTCATAAGGGTTACAGGGTACCATCTGTGGCCTAGTTTATGAACCATTGATATTTACTTTTCCTCTCAACTTTCTTTCTCAACACTGAAGGCTACTGTTCTGGGCTAATCATGGGTTTACTAAGCTGGTCCTAATACCTTGTTGAGTCACTTGCTGCTTGGCCATACTTGCATTCACAAAAAGATTGTCATGCTGCTTTTATTTTGGTATTCACCACTAAGTGTTTGGTAGTCTGGTCTGTTTTTTTCAAGCTGGTCCTAACATACTGTGAAGCAATACGTTTTTGATTATCAGAGTGATACACTAGGGGATTGAGGCTATCTCTGCCTATGTGATGAATTATTTTCAATCGATCTTTGTTGCTATCCCTTGTTTCTCAGTTTGCTCCGTAGATCAACCAAATTTTTTTGGGTTGTGCTATGATTGTAACAGTTTTGTCTAGTAGATAGACCGTCATGACTTATAATTGCACACCTAAATTGTTCTATGGTTAATGCTTTGTAAAGACTTTGCAGACTGCTAAATTAGGAAATTTGTTGGAATGGGACCCCGCACTCTCCCATATTGGTTATGTGAATCTTTCACCTCCTCCTCCCTCTGTGGTGCCAAGGTTGTTGCTCTGCATTGACGACCCTACTTTTCATGCTACACTGATTGAGCTTGAATCTACCGCAGCGGCATGCCAAGAGGCTGAGTCTGACTTGTGCATCCTTGGCTAGCTTGGCATTAGCACATGGTTTCATCTCTATGCATTGGCTAGAGAGAACCCATCTACGGCGATCGCGCGGTTGAAAGACCTTGCTGCAAATTTCCGTACCATAGTTGACACAGATGCTCGTGAACAGAAGGAGTGGCTCGAAAGTGCCCCGGCTATCATGCATCGCTTCATGGATGCACATGGACGAAAACTCCACAACGACCCATTGGTAAGGCAAAAGCGTAAAAGCATGCTCTCTGGACTATCGGAGGTCACTCTCTTGCCACCTTCTTCTACCAATAGCCCTCTTCTCCCAATCGATCTTGATGAGGAGGAGGAGCGCATCGCTTGCCAAGTGTTTTGGGTAGCAAGCCCTGGTCGAGGCCTAACCACAAGCCCTTTGAAACCTACACTGATCCATTTATGCCAACAAGGCTTTTGGAAGTCTACCTTGCAGAGACACATCACAAAGCTTGGTCATTTGGTAACTTTACTCTTCTTGCTCCTCTTGCTGAAAACTTGTTGCTCACCCTTCTCAACAGCGTGGACAAGAATTGTCTAAAGCTTGGTCTACAACAGATTCTTGAGACTAACACCTCTAACATCATGGAGAACACCTTGATCGCCACTCCCTTTACCATGTCTTGTTTTGAAAGTAAGAGGTGTAGTGCTTCTTTTGGGTGCATTGTGGGTGTGATCTCAACCTCGGGAAGGGATACAAATTATACCACACAAATTTGGAATGTCCATCTGCCTTTTCTCAAATGTGCTTGTGAGCACATAGGCCAAGGAGATCATTGCAAGGACAACAATGTGCTATGGTTAGACCATGCTTTATGATGATGCTTAACCAACTCTCCACCTTCTTCCCTAGCCCTATCCTCAAAAATTCTACAACTGCTTTTATGACTTGGGTGGCAAAGGAAGGGCAAGAGGTGATTAAAGCTCTTTTGATGCATTTCTATTATAGGGAAAAGCTGAAGGATGCAATCACTCACTCAGTTCTCTCTAGTCAAATCCCTCCAATCTTCAACCTATGTGCAGAAGTTGATAACTACATTAGCTTGGCTATCACTCCTTCCAAGGAATCATCAGGTTCACGGAACTACAAGCGTGCAAGAGGTGATGGTGGTGGACAGACCCAAGAGGCCGTGGAAGGCAATATACTCCACAACGTCCTGCCTCTTCTGCCCCTCCTCCAAGATGGGTTTTTGCTTCACCGACTGATTCTTCAGGCAACATCCGTACACCCCAAGCCACACCATCTTACCCTCAACAACTCACCCAACCGTCCGTGCCTCCTATTTGGACTCGGACGGCCTTCAACCCAAACTGTCTTACAAGTGCTAAATCACTTTTATATGATTAATGCAAATTATTTGGGAGACACATGGGAGCTTGAAGCTTGCAAAAAAAGAAAAAACCAATGGAATTTTTATCCCCATCCACTTCAAGAACCCACTCCTTGATGTTGGCAACCTAAGGGCATTTTTCTCTCTCTTCTTTTTTGGTCTTCATATCGTCACTACCCCACTATGGGATGAACGTATGTTCTCCTGGACTTTTGACTCTCCTTTGAAGGTCGCACTCGATAATGCTAAAGAAGTTTTTTCTACCTCATTTGAGTTTAAATGTTTTTGTAGCAATTTTTTGAATGATCATGGTGATGCCTTTTGTTAGCATACAATTGGCCATGCTTTGTGAGAATGAATTGGGACACATCCTTACAAAGGCACCCCAGTTTCAACATGCATTTGCTGAACTTAATTAGGTGTTAGTAACTCTCTTGGAGAGATGATGTGTGATACTTCCACAAACTCTCTCGCTTTTTGAGACATCTCGGTTGTTTGAAGCATATTGTTTATCACACTTCCCCCTCAAAAGGCAACATCAACCCCACGATAATCTTAATCTAGAGATTGAGCTATTTTGGGAACGCTTCTTTATTACATGCTTAGACCAAGCACCGAATAATGTGGTAATAGTTTGCAAATCTTACATCTCTTTGGAAGCCAAAAAACGTCTACAAGGAGATGACTTCTCACTTTGGCATGAGGAGATTAACAAAACCTTGGAAAGAATACATGAGAAACTTCATTCTATTCTTTCACCACTTCACCTTTGTCTTCCTTACCTCACAACCATCTATAAGCAACACAAAAACGCCTTTAGATGGATTACATGTGGCTCCTCCTGTTGTTACTCGGAGATATCACTACTTATGGCTTGCATTCTAAAAACATGCATACTACCGCTCAAGTCTCAGGCTAGAAAACTCAATCAAAAAGCACTTTTATGTCATAATATCCATTTGCAATTGTGGTGGATCATAGACTCGGTCTATGATTGTGTGATTAATCTCCCCAATCTTGCAACTTCACTTTTTTCGAGAGATGTTAAAAGATGCTATGAAAACATCCCCCATTTGGGAACAATGGTCTTGATACACCATCTTACGAAGCTCTTCAAATATGCATTCTCCTCCATGCATGGTAATTACATATCATTCAAAAAGCTCCCAAATCATTGCATAGAAGGTACATGGTCTACACAAGCTTACAAATTTGGACTCTCCTTTACTCTAGGGGAGGTAGTAGAACTTAACACTTGGCTCATTAACAACATGTTTATACAATGTCAAGGGTTGGTTTTTAGGTAGGTTAATGGCATACCCATGGGATTGGCATGCTCCCCACTTTGGTGTAACTTTTATCTTCACTCTCTTGAATTTGATTTCCTACATAAAGCTTTAATGGATCCCCTTACACGTGATATGATCCCTAAACTTGGGATACCCTTCAGATACTTTGATGAAATCTTCCTTGTAAACTCACAGGATCCCTCATACTTCTTGGAACAACAGAGGATCTACCCTCAGTGTCTCACAATAGAAGTTGAAAACAATATCACCACCACCAAGTTTCTTAACTTGAATCTCACAATACATGGTGTTCTAATCAAAACATTGACTAAAAACGAGGCCAACCTACCCTATACCCCCATTAGATATATAAAAAGGTCTAGTAATAGACCTTGGATGTGGGCTCACAAAGTGATTATATCTCAATTAAAGACCATATTGTATTGCAATTCTATCCCATCTAAAGCTGCTAATGATATCAAATCTCTCATAATATCAAATCTCTCATAAATGCCTTTTGTGTTAATGGTTTTGAAAGAGCACATATTTGGAGACTTGTTAGATGCTTTCTAAAGGAGTTTTCAGCTTCCTCTTTTGCATGTAACCCCACAGAATTGATGGACCTACTAAAAATTTTAGGGGTCCTAGTGCCCACCCTAGCGTGGATAGTGGTGGGTCTCTCCTTCTCACAAACCCCCCCCCTATAAATTTGTGTTTAGAATCTTTTTGGTCTTGGCCTTTATTGAAGGGTATTCTCTCCCCCCACTTTAGTAACGTACCACATCTCCGATTTGTTTGGAGAGCCATAAAGGCCCCTTTTTAAAAAAATGGACCCTCCCCACTACCTTACTCCACCTCTCCCAACCATTCAAGAAACTACTTTTGGAGTAATGCATGGGCCACCAAGTATATAAGGGATAAAGGTCCTTAGACACATGCAATTTGAGATCCTCACAAAAAGCTGTGCAAGGAACAACACTCTTATCCTACTCTCAAGATGGAGCATCCTACACAGGTGTGGCATTAGCTAAGTCATTTTATTAAGTGGACATCGATAACAAGTAGGAAAATTTTATGACACCTGTCTTCCACCATGAGAAATCTAACTCTTGTTTGTTTGTTTTGGTGATGGTGATAGGTAACAGAACTTTCCTTTACCTAATGGACTCACTTTGGCTTGCCTACTCCAATTTTTCAAAACCGGTTTTTGTACAAATACAAGGCATTTGTAATTCAAAGGCTTCAAGTGTTCTTGGTCATGCATTTATTTTTGTTATGGCATGATGTATTTGAATTTTTGTGAAAGGATTTTTTGAAGTTTTTTTGACACATGTAACCTACTCTCTCTCTCTCTCTCTCTCTCTCTCTCTCTCTCTCTCTCTCTCTCTCTCTCTCTCTCTCTCTCTCTCTCTCTCTCTCTCTCTCGTTTTCCCTAAATCCCCTCTAACTTTGTGCGTGGGACAACGACCATCATCCCTTCTCTCTTCTTGCATGCCCGGGCCCACCTCGCTGGAGCTTGCCTTTGCCGACAGGTCAACACGATTATAAGTAAGCACTTTAGTTTAGTACAGGTTAGTTAAATTTTCAATTTTCTTTTTTTAATATTTTTTATTTTTGAGTTAGTCCTATTTTTCTCCAAAAAACTTTTAAAAAACCAAAAATAAATAAAAATTTTGAGAAATAATTATGAAAATCTACTCCCAAAAAATCCAAAAAAATCAAAATCACTAAAAAATAAAAAAGTAAAAAAATGGGTAAATTCATTTAAAAATTTTACAAAAATAGATAGAAAAAATCCCAAAAAATAGAAATTTACACAAAAATTACCATAAAAACAGAAAAAACTACAAAAACCATTAAGAATCAAAAAATTTCAAACAAAAGAAAAAACTATAAAATATTACAAAATCTCACAAATAATAAGGTTAAACTAGGGATGTTTCCAAAAAAGAAAAAAGAGAATAAATATGTTTATAAAAATCCGTTGAGAAATTCACACTACACGAGCAACGAGCAAGCCAGAGCAGTCGGAGAAAATCCAGAAGAAAGAAAGGAGAAGCAAGAAAACAGCCGAGACAAAATGAGACTTGTGCCTGTGGAAAAACTCTAAAACTTGTCAAAAAAGAGCACACACACTCTGCTAGAAATTGAGGAGTCTGAGCAACCAAAAACCGTTGAGACCCGACCAACCGACATAAATAACTCAAAGAATCACTTCAAAACAGATTTTGAGTAAAGACCATTTGTTAGACAATGTTTACGAGAAAAATTTGCGAATCGAGCCCGACATTAGCTTGTTTTGGAAAAAAATGGTAAATGCGAGATGTAAAACTCGCCAGAGCTTAAAACTTGTTCTAGAAATTTGGAAACTTTTCCCAACTAGGTCTTGATCCCTTTGGTGGGAAACACCATTGTTCTAGCCATATTTGGACAATGATCCCGCAATTCAGTCAAAGAATGCCAGAATCTAGAAGCGATTGTGCAAGCCATAAATTGGCAAGTGCAAGCCATTGCATTGCAAATTGGGCCTAGGATTAGACGAGCATGGGCACCACTCACATGTGATCGTAGATTATGCTATTTAGAGCCCATATTTTCATCATTTCAAAGGTTGTAGTTAAGTCAAGCTAGAGTTACCTAACTCTTGTGAGTTTGGAGAGCATTCAACTGTCAAAATAGCTTTGGCACAAGCAGTCTTGTCAACCCGAGCAGGAGAGATTCTGATGAGCAACATCGGAATCTACTAAGGAGACATCTTTACAAATTAAGCACGGCATGGATTCAAGTTGAGTTGAGAATTCAAGTACATCAGAGCTAGCAATAGAAAAACAAGCACATATGACATAGAAAATTTTACAGCTCTATGGCTACAATGGAGATAAGGTTTTATATGTAGATTTGGAATGCCATAGATACTTTATGAGCATCAAAAGTAGCACAGAAACCAAGCTCTTATTGATCAGAATAAAGCTAGATCCAGAGAACTCCCACATGTTTGAAAGGCCCACATACCATCTCATAGAATTTTGCCCACTGATAGATCAGGAAGGACGGTTCATTTCAAAGGAAAGAATCTATTATAGACCATCCTCTCTAGAATTGAATGACATAACTTGAGTGAACCTAGAAATATTTTTAGAGACAAACTCCCATCCATCTGATGTCAAGCTTTGAATTTGTGAGGAGACCAACATATACTTTGATCAAAGTTGACGTAGATATAGACGAGATTATATAATCGATCATGATTTAGGTCCTAAACCACAACAACTCATATTATAGGAGACCCATTGGATATAAAATATCAAGGTGAAGATAATTCTACCTACAGCTTGACTTAGGGAATTATTTGTCATGTTTCACGGAGGTACATAGACAACTATGTAGAATTTTTGCAGATGCAAAACATCGAAGTGCTACACACAATGTGCCTTTACAGTCTCAAAAGGTGAGATCAAACCAGAATGGAAATGAATTGAGCCCAGCTCATGGAGAAGGTTGTAGTGATCACCCTAGGAAGAGGGGAGCTACAAATCCATCAAACTCAGCTCTTTACCAAGAACCACAACATTATTTAGAAGCCCTAGAACTTCTAGTCCTCAATAGACCCCTTCAAAGTAGAAGCCATTGAAAGAGCATATGGTTGTTGGATGTTTCCAGTTGACCAGAATTCATAAAGAATCTGCATACAAATTCTTCTATGAAGATTATCAAGGAGTTTCAGTTGATTACCACAAGTCAAAGTGAAAAGTTGACAAATCTAATAATGTTCCAAGAAATATCATGTGACCAAGCTTACATATGCATATCAAGATGAAAATGGCAATGAATATCAGCAAGTCCGTGACCTTGTACAAATCCCTATAGATGGCCAAACATATGATAGAGACTATCTCAAGTTGGTGCAAAGTCTCAAGCTCCCAGAACAGGTGAAGGATAGCTCAAAATCAATGGAATCTAGAGCTCATAAGGCTACACAAAGGTCACCACCAAAATCTCCTTCAAATAGATAGATTTTGTTGAAGATCAATGGATATTTTAATATCAAAGGTTACTCAAATGTAGGCAGACAATGCTCTACAGTTGCAAGCAAAAGGTGTAGTATTACAACCAAACGAGCCAACATCAATTGAAGTAGGTGAGCAAAGCAAAGAAGATGCAACAAAAATTTAACCCAAGGACCCAGCCACAACAAAATCAATCCGTACAAAATCAGAACCTAAGAAGATCAAGTGCAACATTATTGGTGAACATGAAGAAAAGATGTGAAATGAAGTAAAGCTAGATTTTTAGCTAAACAAGAACCTCATGTCTTTTGCACTTGGAAAAAATGTGGCCAACCACATTTGGAAGATTCTCCTGAATTTATAAGTATATTTAGAAACAAACAAGCAGAATACTGGGGAATCAACTCCACCAACATTCAAATAGGTACAAAGACCATCATCGCTCAATTTCATGTGATGTTAGCAAAAGATATAACAAACTTTCACCGAACTAGGTCACAGCCTTGGACCTAATTGCACAAGTACAATGCCAATTTTCCAAGTGAAAAACCATAGAGTATTCCTTTGATTCACCATAAATGCATAGACATGGAAGATTGAGGACTTCCACACACACTTTAACTCACATTTTTTAGTAGAGTAAACCCTAATCAAGAGCCTCACACACTCGAAAACAGGAGGGAAGCAAGACGAGACTGCATTGGACCACCATAGAAGAACCCTCTGTGTATGATTGATTAGTACACTAAACAAGGTGCCTATTTTTTCTCATATAATCTCACCCCCATCTTAGGCAAGGATGGCACCATTTTTTATGTGGAATTTTGAGCCATTTTTTACCATTTTTGGTTATTTTTTTGTCATTTTGACCCAGAAATTCTTATTTGTTTAACCTTAAAAATGTCAACTAAGCTATAAAAAATATGTATATTTGTGGAAAAGATATTCAAAGCCCAAATTTCATTTTCAAATTCATTTTGTTTCTTTTTATGAAGTTTGAACATGTTTTCCACAGTCACATATGCCATACCTGCTATTTTTGGACATTTTCACTTGTATCAAACCTTCTAGATGAGATGAGTGCTCAACCACATTGCACAAGGTCCATCAACAATCCCAAATCATATTAAGAATCATTTACATTAGAAAATCACTTACAACGATGCATACAGGGCCATGACTCCTTGTTAATGTATGTACACGAAAACAATTGTTCCCACACATAGCACACTATGTACATGATGGCAATTGTTCCCATTGATCCAAAAGGCATAGAAAACAAATTTTTAGGACATTTGCACATTATATGAATTCCACAGCATGACATCCACCCCCTTTGAACCTGCAGATCCTCCGACATGTGCCACTATAACAATATTGTAATATTAATAATCATGTTTAGAGATTGCATCCTCAATTTCCAAAGTGCCAGTATCTACCTCTTGTGCATAAAAAATATTAGTATCCCCTCTTCTCTTGAGCAACTTAATCCTTTTTCCCACAATCGGAGCCTTTACCTCAGTTCCATCCAGGTCACTTAATGTGTATGTTGCCATTTCCATGCACATGCTTAACAGTGTACATACCAAACCACCTTTTTGCAAACTTTCTCATTGTAGTATGTTTGTTTTCAAGGCTTATATCATACATAAGCACCTAATCTCCTTCATTTATGTCTTTTGATATGAGCCTATGCCTTTTATCAAATATTTCCTTATTCCTCAACCTTGCATCTTTCAATCAAGAAATTGCAAGCTCAATATCCTCATGCCTTCTTTCTAATTGATGTATTTGCAAAGCACGAAGGTATTCACTACTCATTCCATCCTCCGAAGGAAGTACATTCCATGTTGGAATCACATCCTCAATTGGAATTACATGATTGTTACCATACATCATTTCAGTGTGGGCATGTAACTAGTGACTTAGCTATTTTTTCCTTGCATGCCTTAGCCAAAGCTTTAATGATAGGAGGATGACCTCTTTCAACTTTACCACTACCTTTAGGATTATAAGCACTGGTAAGAGCAAGGTAGATACCCATCCTTAAGAAGAACTCTCTCTCTTCATCAGCATCCAGTTCTCCCTTGTTAGCAACTATTATTCCAACACATTCATAGAGAAAAATCACATCTTTTAAGAGAAACTTGCATACCCATTCAGTGCGCTTTGTTCTCAAAGCATGACCTTCTACTTGGTTGGAAAAGTATTCTTTTGCAAGCACAATGTAACACATTTTCCACATACCCAAAGGCATAGTAATAAGATCTACTACCCATTTGTAATGCATAACCAATGGGTAATTAGGTTGAAACCCATCACAATGCCTTACTTTTGACAAGTAACACAAGTTCCACAAAATGGGATACATGACTTTCCACATACCCAAAGGCATAGTAATAAGATCTACTACCCATTTGTAATGCATAGACAATGGGTAGGTTAGGGTGCATCCCATCACGATGCCTTACTTTTAACAAGTAACACAAGTTTCCACAAGATCGGATACATTTCTATACATGACTTTCCACCAATACCTTTCTTTCAATTTGACAAAGGTGGCTCATACGCCTCAATGTCCAGCCCATAGACTCTCAATGAACTCCTTGATAATCTTTCTTTAGTCTCTTTATCACACACAACTCTTTGTGGTGTGCCATTCCTCTACTTTGGATAGGTAGCCATTCTTTATAAACTATACATATTCATTTCTTCATATTCTTTTAAATTCTTGTTTGGACCTATCTCCGATCAATAAGTAGTCAGTCACCTTTGTACATCTCTTCTGAAAAAGATTCAAGTGCATTTGCCAAACACAAATCATCACTTCTTGTAGGTGAAATGGTATAAAACTTTGTACCTACATCATGTCCCTCAAGGACCATGTTTTCTTCATCTTTATACCTTACTTTAGATAGCATATTTGCCATTGGATTATCCTTCCATGATATTTGTTTGAATTTTTGAATCAAGGACTTGATATAAGCTATCCATCGCATCATTGCAATGTCAAGAGTTGAGAAAACTGTGATTATTTCAAGAAGAGGCAAGCAATCAGTTTCTACTAACACAAATGCCCCTATCAAGTACTCCTTGTTGCATCTCAATGCTGTGACTAATCCCCATAATTCTCTTTTTACCTATACATAGTCTTGTTGGCGAGAACTTAGAGCCTTAGCCCCAAATGTCACCACATACATGTTTCCTTTTTCATCATCCTTTCCAATTGCCCATCCAGTCCTTGTAGGACTTGTATCTATAATCACAACTATAGGTCTTCCACATGCATAGTCTATCTTCCTCAAGGTTGGTGATGAGATAAGTAGCTTCTTTTACTTTCTCATGGATTTTGTATGATCTTCTTCCCATTTGAACTTTTTATTCTTTCTCAGCAAATGATAAAGAGGATCTACTACATGTGCATAATTTGGTATCCATATGAGATAGAAGACACATGCACCCAAAAGTCTTTGAGCTTCACTTATAGTTGTACATGTTTCTTTCATGTTTTGGATTGCATTTACCTTTTATGGACATGAAAAATTAGATATATAATAAAAATTGAGTGTACCTTGTTTAGTGAAAGTGGATATCTTTTTGTTGGAAATAAAGCTGCAGGGAAACACACACATCTTGGAGAAGATGAAGAAGCTCAAGGCACACAATAGGAGTATTATTACCTAGTGTGCAATGGAAAGATGATTTGGCCCTGTAGTGATGGGAATATATACAATGCACAAGGGGGAAAAAACATCCTAGTGAGGAAAAAAATGTCTCGACAGTCCTAAGTGTGTTCACACACCTCACTACCACATGTATATGGTAACAGATCTCCCCTGGGAGTGATGCAATGAACACGAGCTTGCGCATAATGTATAGGGAAACACCATGGCTCGAGTGCCTAATCAATCCACAAAGAGGAATAAGCCCAAACCGTTGCGTAAATCTTTGAACTTCTCATGAGGCAATGTTTTTATGAAAAGATTTGCAAGGTTGTCCTGTGTTGGCACACAAGCCAACATAGCTAAACTCTCCTACCTTGAGAGTCTTTCCTTGAAATAGTGATAACTCACCTCAATGTCCTTTTTGCAAGCATGAAAATTTTGGTTCCTTGCAACTGACAATGCGCTTTGATTGTCAGTGTAGATGATGTTGGCAGTGTCCTAGCCAACACCCAAATCAAGCATAAGACATATGAGCCATACACACTCAACCATAGTTGTGAAAACTACCCGACACTCAGTCTCACAACTCACAATGGCCATAGTAGGTTGCTTCTTGCTCAACCATGATATGCATGAATTTCCAAGCATGAAACAAAAACCATTTGTGGACATTCACATGTCAAACCAACTAGCCCAATCTAAGTCCAAAAGGGCATGTAAATTTGGTGGTAATGATCCCCCTTCGGGATAAACAAGCCAAGATGCAAAGTGCCACTCAAGTAGCAAAAAATCCTCTTGACAGCCTGCCAATGCTTAGATCATGGGCTATGCATAAATCTGTTGACCTTTGAGACTGCAAACAGAATATCGGGCCTTGTGTTGCATACATAAATAAGACATCCAACAACAATTTGGTAAAGATTGATATTAGCAGGATCACCAGTATCATGAAGACTCAATTTAAAACATGTTTCCATGGGAGTCAAAATAGGTTTGCAATCCTCAAGTCCAAACTTACACAGCAATGTCTCTATGTAACCTGTCTGACACAAGGAAATGCCAACATCACACGCCTTAAACTATATACCCAAGTAATGATGCAATAGCCCCAAATTGTTCATCTTGAAAGTAGCATTCAAATCAGCCTTAAATTTTGCAATATGTCTCTCATTTGGTCCAATGATCAGCAAGTCATCCACATAGAGAACGACACTAAGAAGTACATCACCCTCACACTTTACATTCCATGCGCATCCTATTGGACTATTACAAAAGCCTCATATCAAGTGCAAGGAGATTTCTTCAACCCATACAAATTTTTCTTACATCTGCACACTTTATCTTCCTACCCTATAATGACAAAACGGGAGGTTGCATTACATAAACTTCCTCAAATATGTCACCATTCAAGAAAGTAGTAACAATGTCTGACTAATGTACATCCCAACCAAAATGAGCTACCAATGCACATTAGTCATATGACAAGTGGGAGCAAAATTCTCTTCATAATATTTGTTGTGCATAACCCTTTGCAACAAGTTGAGCCTTACAGCGATCAATCTCACCATCCAGCTTGTGTTTCAACTTGTAAACCCACTTTGTACAAATGGCCTTTTTTCTAGGAGAAAAATCGCATAGTCCATGTGTCATTTTTTATAAGTGCATCATATTTTGATTGCATGGCAGCCATCCCCCAGTTTTTGGAATTTTGTGTTTCATCAAAAGACACAAGTTCCTCAGCATCACATAAGCTAGACATAGACAAGGCATAAGAATCTGATGCATAGATGCATGGTGGGAGCCTAAACGATTACAACTAGACAAAGGTGCATCCAATTTACTTTCACACAAAGTATGCACCAGCCATTTTGGCATACCTCTAGCCTACTCATTCTCAGCCCTTTTCTCATCATGTACATTTGCATCAGTAATAGGCTGATATGTAGCATTTTTTAAAACCCCCATAGGCTATACATTTGCCTCATTTGAATTTACATTCAAACTTCCACCACTAAAAAGAGGCAACAAACTATCACAAATGTCATGTGAGCTTACTTTACTATCTCTAGTACATGACAACAAGGGTTGAGCAAAATCTTCCACAAACACAACATCCCATGAAACCAAGATACACTTTGTTTGCAGATGGTACAATCTATAAGCTTTTCTTTCAGCAGTATAACCAACAAAAATGCACTTGATAGCCTTATCATCCGATTTTTTGCGATGTGTTTGTGGCACCAAATCATAAGCCAAACAGCCAAAAACACGCATGTGCTCAAAAGAAGGCTTTCTATCATTCCATGCATCATATGGATTCATAGAATGCAAGGCTTTTCTAGGACACCTGTTAAGTACATAAGTGGCACACATGATGGCCTCAAGCCAAAACAAACACTGCAAAGCTTGACTTTTGACCATACATTGTGTCATTTCCATAAGTGACCTATTTTTTCCTCAGCAACACCATTTTGCTAAGGCGTATACATCACTGTACATTGGAGTTTTATCCCACAACTAGCCAAAAATGCATTAAATTCATGAGACATATATTTCCCCCCTCGAGCTGAATGGAGGGTGCCCATAGTACATTTTGAGAAATTTTTAGCCATAGCCAAAAAAAATTTGAACTAGATAAACACGTTGGACTTCACTTTAAGCGGATACATCCATGCATGCCTGGAGTAATCATCAATGAAAGTCACAAAGTAAAGGTAATTTCCCAAGGGCAAAGTTTCCATGGGCCCACAAACATCACTATGCACAAGTTGCAACCTGCGTGTGGCCTGTACTAAACCATCCTTTGGAAACTTTGAATGTTTTAGATTACCCAAAATACAACCTTCACAAATATGTTTGACAGGTGCTTCAAGAGGTGGCAAAGAAGCAACCATATCATATTTCTACAAACACAGCAAACTGGCAAAATTCAGATGTCCAAAACATGCATCCCAAAGTTTTGCATTTGAAATATCCACAACTACAATTGCAAAATTCTACCCACACTTTTCATACAAAGTGATCTTAAGGAACCCAGAACATAAAATGCCAGATGCAGCAATTCCATCACCAAAACTGAGATCATGTAGTGTACATCTATCATCCACAAATTTGACTACAAGACCAAGTCTAGCGAGTGTAGATATAGAAAAAAGATTCTTCTTGATCTCAAGTACATACAATGCATCAACAAGTGTGAAAGAACTACCATTTGTAGCATTAATCACAATCTTTCCAACTCCCTATACCGGATAAGAGGCATTTTTGGCACAAGTGATAGTATTCCCATGAGGGACAGACTCAAGAGAGGTTAAAAAAATCACAATGTGAGGTAATGTGCTTTGTAGCACCACTATCAAAATACTACACATATGAATCTGTAGCAACTGACATGCATCATGGACAACAAGGTATACTCTCCACTAAAACCCCACTCTGCATCTACATTAGCATCACAATCTCCTTTCATAGAAGACTCTACAATAGTTGCACTTGTATTGGACCATGTAGTTGATCCAGCCTCTTAAATGACTTTGCCTACAAAAATAATTTGCTCATTTATATCCTTGATACCAACAAGGAAAGTGTCCATTTCATCTTCCTCATGCTTAATCTTTGACTCTAGCTCTTTATGTAGCAATGAAATTTTTGCCTCATTGCGACTATCATAAAGACCAGCCAAAATACGCCAAGCTTGTTTTGTAGATTTTATTGAACAAATGTGAGGAGTAATAGTGTGCTTCATAAACAACATAATCAATGCATGATCGTGTGCACCTCTTACATCCCAACGATCTTTCTCAATCATAGGCAAAAAAACTCTAACAACATTAATCATGCCACCAAAACCATCCTCAACATTGCTTGTATCCACAAAACCAAGACGTACATCAATGCCCTACACAATATTCCACATTCCCTTTGACACAAGGACATGTTGCATCATGTAAGCCCAGATAGAGTTAATTGTCCACATCAAATTGTCCTTAGCGGCAAACATCTTGAACGCATATGTTTTGTTGTCATCCATGGTGAGTGCTTGCAACAGTCAGCTGATGTGAAAACTACCCAAAAAGAGGAGAAACAAAGCGAGAACAATACGTTCTATATAGCACTAACCGTAGAAGACTGTATGGGACTTGTTATGCAAAAAAAGGCACTAACAAAAAATTTACACAGAATGACAAAATAGCTTGCATAGTACTACCTATAATGGAAACAGAGGCCGAAATGATCCCAAATGAAAATTATGAGCAGATCAAGCTCTATAAGAGATCCCAAAATATTTGTCGACCTGCTGATGCTCACCAAAGCTCACACAAATTGGAGAAAGTGAGAAAGTGTGTGTTGGAAATGCTGGAGACTAAGCATGGGAGGATTCAACCTGCTCTGATACCAATTTTTGAAATAAGGGTTGCAGGAAAACACACACAGATTGGAGAATACAAACAAAGCTCAAGGCACACAACAGATAGTGTATTACTTAGTGTGTAATGGAAAGATGAGATAGCCCTAGAGTGATGGGTGTATATACAATTTTTTTGGGGGAAAAACCTCCTAGTGAGAAAAAATGCCTTGATAGTCCTAAGTGTGCTCACACAGATCACTACCACATGTATATGGTAACATTACCTCTATAGTACTCCTATTTCCCTAAACTCCATTGTGATGCTATCCATCCCATGTGTTTATCTTTCTATGTTGGTCTTTTGTTTGCAATCCACACTGGATCACTGACGTTTACTAGACTGCTTGGAACAAACACTTTCTTGACTTTCTTTTTCTTTCTTGAGTACTTGGATTGATATACCTTTGCTTTTATGGGTGGTTCCCTAGAGGTTTTGTTTGGTTCAACAATTGAGTTGAAGTTTCTAAAGCCTGACTTGCTTGAAGAAGCTGATCCATGAGGGTTCTTTGATGTTGAGGCATATGCTATCACACCTTTTGTGCTAAAAGGAAGCAAGTTCACTTTAGCTTTACCCTCTTTGGAAAGATTTATAGTTTATTCTTGTGACCTTTTCACTTTGAATATGGAATTAGTAGAACTTGTAACTATTGTTGGGTACCTCTTGGAAAAGAGAGTAATAGAATTGTTTCTTGTCTATAGGCATTGTGTTGGTCTATCCAATGATGTCTAAGGATAACATCTACAAGAATTTCTCTTGAAAGCTTTACTTGAAACTCTACCTGCTCTTCATGCTTCTAGATGCTAAGAGTAGCAACAATTTCTTCCCGACTTATAGCCATACCTCACATGGCTTTACTATCCTGCTTACCTGGAGTGATCTCGTGTATTCTTTGGATGCTACCTACAACTATATTTCACTTTTCTTCTTTATATTGTAGAGCATTTCATCTAACACTTGCTCCATTTGTATTGTTGAGAACTATAGCTATTATTATCGGCGGTCTATTGAAGATCCTTGTTTTGTTTTTGCCATGGTCTCATCCAGCTTTAGCTTGGTCTCTGTGGAAGGTGACTTGTGATTTTGTTTTCCATTAGGAATTCTATATGTTGAATCTATTGGCAATGATTGAATGACCTTTGGACTTCTTATTGATTCCTTTTTCTCTGCAACCTCAATCTTCTTAACTTCTCGCTTTTGATGGCATTTTTTGCTCAATAGCTTTCATGGTTGTTGTTTAATCTGCATTTTCTATTGCTTGATCTGCTTTAAGCTCTCTAGAGGTTCAATCTTAATTAGCTTCAATAAGGTTTTATTTAGCATCAATCTCCATTTTAACTATGCTTAAGGACTTTGTCATGTCTTTCACCTTTGACCATTCTTGGTCTTCATTCTTTGTTGTCTTTGAAGATTGCATCTTGTTTGCACTCTATATCTCCAAAACCTTTTGGGCCAGTGGCAATTCCAATATAATGTTTTTCATTATATCTTTTGTTGTTATCACATGGAATTGAGATATGATATTCTGTGAACCTAGCTCGATGACAATGGAAATGATTCCCCAGTATTCTGCTCGTTTGTTTCCAGAGATGCCAATGAATTCATGGGCATCTTCCTGCTATGGCTGGCCACATTTTTTCCAAGTGCAAAAAGACATGACGTACTTGTCTAACTGAAAGTATCTCTTTACTTTGCTTGTGATAGCTTCTCTTTATGCTCACTGATAGTGTTGCACTTTATCAGTCTTAGGTTCTTTTTCTTTACTAACTAATTTTGCTATGGCAGTGTCCTTGGGTTGAATTTTTTATGCATCTTCTTTGCTTTGACCACTTACTTTAGTTGATGTTGGCACGATTAGCTATGTTGTTGCACCTTTTGCTTGCAACGGTTTTGCATCCTGTGCCTACATTTGATAACTTTTTCCCTTGAAAGATTCACTGTACTTTCTGGTAGAATCTATCTCAAGATATTTTGGTTGTGTAGCTTTTTGAGCTTTAGCTTCCGTTGATTTTTACCTTTCTATCACTTTTTTTGGCAGCTTGAGGCTTTGCATCAACTTGAAATAGTCTTTGACTTTAGGTTGCCCATCTGTAGGGGTTTGTACAAGGTAATTGACTTTCTTGTGTTCATTCCATCTCCATCTTGATATGCATATGTGAGCTGGTCACATGCAATTGCTTGAACACTGTAGGATTTGTGGGATTTGACTTTGACTTCTGGAAGTCAAGTGAAACTTTTGTCCTTGATGATCTTCACATAGGCATTTGTTTGCAAATTTTGTAGGAATCTGGGTCAACTGGGAACTTTCAACAACCATATGGTCGTTTAAAGGATTTTGCTTTGAAGGGGTCAGGCTAGATGTTTTAGGGGTTATAATTGATGTTGCGTTTCTTGGTACAAGAGCTGAGATTCTTGGATTTGTATCTCCCCCCTTCGGAGGGTGATCACTAAATCTTTCTCCATGATGAGGACTCAATGTTGTTTGACTCTAGTTTGATTTCACCTTTTGAGACTCTGAAGGTATATTGTGCGTAGCACTATCAATGTTTGGAAAATGTAAACCCTCAGCATAGTTTCTCATGTACCTTCATGAAACATGAAAAATGGTTCCCCACGTCAAGATATAGATAGCATTGTCTTCATCTTGATATTGTCTATCCCATGGGGTGTCCTATGACATGAGCTTTTGTGGTTTTAGGACCCAAGTCAAAAGACTTCAAGTGGATGAGAGTTTGGTTCTGAACATATTTTTGGGTTCACTTGAGTAATAACATTCAGCTTTAGAGAGGATGGGTTATAATAGATTCTTTCCTCTTAAATGAATCATCCTTCTTGATCCGTCAATGGGAATAATTCTATGAGCTAATACATGGCCTTTCAAACACTGGTGGAAAGCGAATGCTATTATCATTGTATGGCACACATAATTCATATGCACACTTTGTAAACCGAGAAGGGAAACTCTACAAAAAGACTCAGTTTGTCTCTTAGACTTGTGAATGATTGCACACTAGTGGCAGTGGATGTAGAATCACTTGTAAACCTAGCACTCTTTTCAACCTTTGGTGATAATTGGAGACTTTGACTAAATTCACGTATGAATTTGTTGTTGAACGGTTCCAATTTAAGCTTCTCAAGTGCCTTCATGCAAATTTTGAACTTGTATTGCTTTTACCGGTGCTTCTAGTGGTAATGGAAGAACATCTGATTGCACCAAAATTGATGATTTAGATGCACTTACATCAAAATTTTAGTGCTTTTATTGGTGCTTCTAGTGGTAGTGCAAGAACATCTGATTGCACGAAAAATGATGATTTAGATGCACTTACATTGAATTTCTAGTTTGCTCCATGCTTTGATTCACAATTGTTATGTCCCTGTTGTCTAGATTTCTTGGACAATCCTTTGGAAAATTTCCACAATGTGAGAAATACATCATTACAGGTGGTATGTCAATTGGTTCTTCCATATCAAGATCTTGGACAATTCTCTGGAAAATTTCCACCTTTTCTTCCAGAATTTGAGAAATACATCATTACGGGTGGTATGTCAATTGGTTCTTCCATCTCAAGATCTTGTTGAGAATTTTATGTCTCTAGGTTTGCCAAATTGTTAGCATCTTCTTTTAGAACACTTAGCATCATGATGTAGACTACTCCATCTTGACCTTTATACTACCTTTGACTTGATTTTTTTATTGCAATGGCTAGTATTGGTTGATCTGTTGGATCTTCCATTTCTGGCTCTTGACCTTAGATCCGACCACTGTAATCCATGTACAATGATCCTGATTGCATATACACCAACTAGATAACCACTTGATCAATCTTTTGAACTTCTATTTGCACCTCATCTTTGAGCTTGCATTACCTAACTCCACTAAAATATGTAAACAGCTGGGAGTTCTCTAGGTTTGGTTTTACCCTGATCAATAGGATTTTGGCTCTTGTATTTCTTTTGCTACTCATAAGGTATCTATGGCCTTCTAAATCAACATACAAAATGTTATCTTCATTGTAGCCATATAGCTGTAAAATTTGCTTTGTTTTACTTGTGCTTTTATTGCTACTGTTGACTATCTCTGGCTCACTTGAACTCTCAGCATGACTTGAGTCCATACTGGTTTGGTTTGTGGCAGTGTTGTTGCTCAGCAGAATTTCTCTTGTTTTGGGTTGACAAGACTGCTTTTTCCAAAGCAATTTTTGCAATTCATTGCTCTTCAACTCACAAGGATTGATTAACTCTAGCTTGAATGTGTCAAAATTGACTACATTCTTTAAATCGGTAAAAATTTATGCTTGTAATAGCCCAATCTGCAATCACATGTGTGTTGTACCCCTATTCGTCTGATCTTAAGCCCAAAATGCAATGCAATTTCTTGCACTTGCCAATTTTTGGTCAGCACCATCATTTCTACTTCCTCTCGTTCCTGGACCGAACTAAGGTAACACTTTCCAAAACTGGGCTCGAATAATAATGTTTTTCACCAAAGCGATCAAGACCTCATTGGGAGATTTTTCCAACTTTCTAGGCTAAGTTTTGAGCTCTGGCGAGTTTTACAACTCGGGTTTTTCATTTTTTTCCAAAATAAGCTCAGAATCTCGACCCCAACTGACAATTTTAACTTGTTGAAGACTGCCAAAATAGTTGGATTTCACTAAAAATCTTTTTTGAATTGTGCTTTCAAGTGGTCAATTGAGTTTCAACAATTTTTGGTTGCTCAAATTCCTCGATTTCTAGTAGAGTCGTTTTTGCTCTTTTTTGAGTTTTTTTTGCTACTCAAGGCTCAGGCTCGGCTTCTACTCAGTTTTTCCTTGTTTTTTTCGGTGTGGTTCTGGCTTCTTCTGCTCGGATCGCTCATCTTTTTTTGCTTGTGTTGTGAATCTTTCCATGTGCATTTACCTTATTGCTCTGGTTTGCTTCGTCTTGGTTTGGCTGTGAGAGTGCAATGAGACATTATGAGAGAGAGAAAAATAAGGGTTGCACGTGCAGGTGACGCACCGAAATAATTCGTCAAAATTGGATTTTTTGTCGGATTTAGACATTCACCATCGAGCCTGCTTGTCACCGTCATGACCTTGTCAGACTCCAGATCAACTCATCAAAGTTCATTGCATCCTTTGTAACCAAATTTCATTTTTATTTTTTAAATATTCGAATATGCCAAAAGTAGCCCAAACATTAGCCGAAAATGCTAAAAAACACCCAAAAATTTCTCAAAAACTCCCATAAATCTGAAAATATCATAGGCAATAACATTCAAACACTTTCGACACTCACAAGCAATCCACAAATAGCAGTTTTTACCAAAAATGCCAATTACGACAAATCATCGAATCGGTATCAAAAATAGTGAACAACACAAAAATCAACAATTGAGGGCACAAAAGTGCTCAAAACTATGTTATAATTACACACAAAAAATAGATCATCAAGATTGCAATCTATCATATTTTTATGAAATTAATCAAATATTAATGCAAAATCTAGTAAAAAATGCCAAAAATTCTGCAAAAGTTATCCCAAAAAATACACTTTTGATTTAATAAAATCTCTACACATAGAGCAATGGTGCATCCAAATCGAAACTTGATTAGCAAATGAATTTAGTTGCCAATTATATTTGCCAATAAAATTCAAAACTAGGCAATTAAATTGACAATTTTAGGGAAAAATTTGACGCAAATTAAGTGTGTAATAATCCCTTTTTTGAACTAAAAAATGCAGCAATTAACCATTACACACATCAAATTTTCAAGCAAGCATCGAACTTATCATGCACACTAATTAACTTTTATGCTCACACACACACACACACACACACACACACACACACACACACTAATAATTGGCAGTTTTTACCAAAGTCTCTAATTGGGCATGAAAACAACACAAATCAATCAACACATTAGCAAAATCATTATGCGCACATTGATTTTTAGTTGCACACACAAGGGCAAGTTAGTGTACATACCTATGATTAGGCATACTCAATTAGAGTGCACACACACTTGAATTTAGTGCACACAATTGCAATTGACCATTCAAGCATGCAATTAGGAAAATTAACAATGCATATTAGGAACATCTTGGCATTACAATGGCATGCAAACGAGTAAAATCAAAATCTCAAAATCACCAATTTGATAACAACAATGCATACTGTACAAGATTTGAATCCAATGACACCATACAATTGCCAATTACACAATGTGTAGTCCAATTTCATCAATGCTCCAAAGCCCTAATCTTGCATTACAAAATCAACAAATTTTTAAAGTGATTAGCACAAATTGGCATTGTTAGAATGCAATCCAAGTCTCTAATTAGGCAAATACCAAAGCATAAGCACAAAATGTTAGTCCAATTAGTAGAAAATTAGTGTGTAAGTTAGCAAAAATTAGTAAAATTAGCAAGGGATTAATGTGAAATTAGAGTGTGTAGGCACACATTTAGCAAGATTTGATAACAAATCATGGAAAAGTGAACACTTTTCCTCATGCACACACATTCAAAATCCACAAAACCATGAACACACAAGGAAAAATAGTGAGTAAACCTATTTGATTATGCAATAATTACAATAGCGTACATCACCAAATGTTGGGGGTACCATCATAGCATAGTTCCAATGACCAACAATAGTTGTCAACTCACCGATTAGTGAGCTAATCATGGCAACATGAATGGCGACTATATAAGTTGAGCTTCTCAGCATATGGAGGAGCTAATCCATGATGTCTGACAATCTCTGCATCCACTTCTCTTCACTTCAAATCAACCCAATCACATACACTAACGATTGCAAAGATGCACACATCACTAATCATATCATGCAACACACTAATCACAAGCACACACACACACATATATCTATTTGAGCATCTGCACTCCAATCAAACATACATGCACACACAAACAATAGAGGGAAATCACACAAGATTAGAATAAAATTAATCACTAGTTAGTTAAGATCTAGCTAATCAAAGCATCAGAGACAATCATAGAGAGTATTAGAGAGACATAGTGAAAGATAATTAAGCATTGATTAGCGTTAATCAAGTCACATGAGCAAGGATAAGCTCAAGGACTCCATAGACACATGCCTCATGAGCTCTCACCAAAGAGTGCTCTCAACAAATGAGATTGAGGACCCTAATTCCATATACACACTGCCTTATATACCTAGGGTAAAAGAATGCAATGTTCAAGCGCCCAATGCCTTTAGGGCTCCACAACTTACTGAATCTACAACCTAGGCACACTAACTGACCTATTCTTTACAGGTTGGAAGTCTCATTGAGCCCGTAACACATTACAAATATTACAATGTCTTGGAATAAATCAGGAAATTACAATACATGGCCATTTTGGGAAAATGTAAAAAATGTGTAGCTCCAATCTTCACTGCTACTCCGTATTTGTCCTTGATGTACAATTGTAAGTCTTGGGTCTTTAGCAGCTTCTCTTAATTGACATCAGCTCAGTTAACTCTCTTTGTCTCTCTCTCTCTCTCTCTCTCTCCCCCCCCCCCCCCCCCACACACACACACACACACATACATAGGTCACTTATATTTGTGGTTTACTAGCATGAAATTTTCCCTAATAATTTTTATATCCTTTACTTGGATATTTTTGTTTGATGCATTTATAACATTGTCACTTTGATTTGACCATATCTCCTCAATTGCTACCCACTTTAGGCTTAGCTTTTTCTTTTAAAGGCCCTAAACCATTCACCTCTCGTGGGCATGACCTCTTCCTTGTACTTTCTTTGGACTGCTAGGTTTTTAAACATTCTACCTTTTTCATTGTTCAAAACTAAAACCCTTGAGGGATGTTTTTTATTAGGTGGGACCTCACCCTTAAACCCATTTAGGTAATGGGGTAATTACCCCATCACCTACTATCTAAGCCTTGTACATGGATTCTATGCAGCCTTTATTTTTCTCTTATTCTCAACATGAAAGCTTTCGTGCATACTTCTCTACAGGTGCCCTTGCATGCCTACTATGTAGTTGCATGACCTTTGTTCTCCCTTTCTCCCTCCTCCATGTACCATCGTGAAGGACTCCTAATTTACTAACCTTGAGGCTGCATTACCTGAAAGCTTCGGTTGTGGGCTGATTCTGTAAGTGAAATCAGAGGCACTCACTGCTTGATTGCTGCATAGTAGATTCTATTGCAGCTATTTAATACCAGATGAGGGATACTCTTCTCCCTCACTTAGCCTTTCTCTGTGTTGTGTGTGTTCTAGAAAGTGAGTTGGGCACTTGGTTATTGACAATGGTTATTTGCAATCAATGGTTGACCCAAGGAAATCCTAAAGTTCTCAAGTTTCATGCATTTGCATGTTGTTGTTGCAAGAGTCACTTTCCCAAAAAAACAGGACTAGACAATGTGCAGTTGAACAGGATTTTATTGCTTCTCAAAGAAGGGTGTAGCAGCAATGCAACCACTTCTTATGTTTCTTCTACGAGTGGAAAATCACATGTTCCTGAAGCTTCTACTGGCAGCAATTCGTTTGAAAATTTTGGTGATAATGACAAAAAGAAGATGTGTTGACATTATTGTAAAGCTAATGATCACTTGATCAAGCAGTGTCCTAAGTTGAAGGCCAAAGAGGCTAAGAAGAAAGAGGGTGGTTCCACTCCAAATGCTAGTTCCACTACAAATTCTTCCATTGTTGAGTTCTGCACGTTTCGGGAATCTGAATTTTTCTAGTTTGTTGTGTTTCCAAAAATCTAATATTGTTGCTTCTTTGCCGCCTCTTGAAGCACCTGTCAAACATGTTTGTGAAGGATGTATTTTGGGTAAAATGCAGCGTGCTATGTTTCTGAAGTATGGGTCAATGCGTGCTACATGCTGATTACAACTTGTGCATGGTGATGTTTGTGGGCCTATGCAAACTCCATCCTTGGGAAATTACTTGTACTTCATGACTTCCATTCATGACTACTTCAGGCATGCATGGGTATATCCGTTGAAATATAAGTTCAAAATGTTCATGTGCTTCAAGAAATTTGTTGCTATGGATGAAAATGTATCATAATCTACTATGGGCACCCTCCGTTTGGATCGAGGGGGGGAGTATATGTCTCATGAATTTAATACATTTCTGGGTAGTCGTGGGATAAAACACCAATGTACAATGCCGTATATGCCTCAGAGAAATGGTGTTGCTGAGAGGAAAAACAGGTCTCTAACAAAAATGGCAAGATGTATGGTCAAGAGTCAAGCTTTACCTCATTCATTTTGGCTCAAGGCTGTCATGTGTGCCACTTATGTACTCAACAGGTGTCCTACAAAAGTGTTGTAGTCTATGACTCCATATAAAGCATGGCACGATAGAAAGCCATCTATTGAGCACATGCATGTTTTTGGCCTTTTGGCTTATGGTTTAGTGCCACAAGTGCAACACAAGAAATTGGATGATAAGGTGTCAAATGTATTTTTGTTGGTTATAGTGCTGAAGGCAAAGGTTACAGATTGTACCATCCACAAACAAAGCATATTTTGGTCTCATGTGATGTTGTGTTTGTGGAAGATTCTGTTTGGCCTTTGTTGTCATGTACTGGAGACATTAATGTAAGCTCATATGACATTTATGACACTTTCTTGCCTCTTTTCAGTGGTAGAAGTATGAATGTAAATTCCAATGAGGCAAATGCACAGCCTATTGGGGGTTTTGAAAATGTTATAGATAAGCCTATTACTAATGCAGTTGTATATGATATACTTGATGAGGAAAGGGTTAAAAATGAGTAGGCTATAGGTATGCTGAAATGGTTGGTGCACACTTTGCGTGACAGTAAATTGGATGCACCTTTGTCTAATCATACTCGTTCAGGTTCTTGACATGCCTCTTATGCATCATATTTTTATGCTTTGGTTGTGTCTAGCTTACATGATGTTGAGGAACACATTGCTGAATTTAAGGCTGATTTGAATGCTAATTTCAAGATGAAAGATTTGGGGTTGTTGCAACATTACTTGGGCATACAGTTTAAGTAGTGTGATGGTGGTATCACCTTGTGTCTGAAAAGTTACATAGAGACATTACTATGTAGGTTTGGACTTGTGTATTGCAAACCTATTGCCACTCCCATGGAAACAGGTTCAAAGTTGAGTCTACATGATGTTCATGATCCCGTTGATGTCATTGTTTACCAAATTGTTGTTGGCAACCTCATTTATGTATGCAACACGAGGCTCGATATTCAGTTTGTAGTCTCATAAGTCAACAGATTTATGCATAGCCAAGGGTCTAAGCATTGGTAGGCTCTCAAGAGGAGTTTTTGCTACTTGAGTGGCACTCTACATCTTGGTTTAGTTTATCCCACGGGGGGGAACATTGCCGCCAGACTTACATGCTTTTTTAGACTCAAATTGGGCTGGTTGTTTTGACACACGAGTGTCCACGATTGGTTTTTGTTTTGTGCTTGTCAATTCATGTATATCATTGTTGAGAAAGAAGCAGCCTATTGTGGCCACTTTGAGTTGCCAGACTGAGTACATTGCATTTTTCACAGCTGCGGTTGAGTGTGTATGGCTCAGACGTCTTATGGATGATTTGGGTGTTGGACAGGACACTTCCAACAATATCTACACTGACTATTAGAGTGCATTGACAGTTGCAAGGAACCCAATTTTTCATGCTCTCACAAATCACATTGAGGTGCATTACCAGTATGTCAGGGAGGGGCTCTTAGCAAGAGAGATCAGCTTGGCTTATGTGCCACCACAGGACAACCTTGCAGATCTTTTCACAAAGGCATTGTCTCATGAGAAGTTTGAAGATTTCCACAAAGCTTTGGTCTTACTCCCCTTTGTGGATTGATCATGTCCTCAGGGCATGGCACTTTCCTTTACTGATGTGCCAGCTCTCATTCACTGCATCACTCCAGGGGGGATTTGTTACGGTTTTTGTTTCATGCTTGGCAATTCATGCATATCATGATTGAGCAAGAAGCAACCTACTTTGGTCGCTTCTAGGTATGAAGTTGAGTATATGACAGTGTTTATAGCTATGGTTGAGTGGGTATGGCTCAAACACCTTATGATTGATTTGGGTTTTGGATAGGACACTACCAACATCATCTACAATAATCGTGATAGCGCACAGTTGCGAGGGACCCAATTTTTCATGCTCGCACAAAGCACATTGAGGGGCATTATCACTATGTCAGAGAAAGACTATCGGTAGTAGGAAGATCAGCTTAGCTTATGTGCTGACACAAGACAACCATGGAGATATGTTCATAAAGGCATTTCCCCATGAGAAGTTTAAAGCTTTGGCTTGTTTCCCTTTGTGGTTTGATCATGTCTCTGAGCATGGCACTTTTCTATACACTATGTGCTAGCTCGCATTCACCACATCACTCCCAATTTAATTTGTTACCATATATGTGGTAGTGATGTGTGTGAACACACTTAGGACCGTCGAGACATTTTCTACCTCATTAGCAGGATTTTTTTCACCACGTATTTTATATATGCCCATCATTCTAGGGCTAACTTATCTTTATAATGTGCACTAAGCAATATACTCTTTGTTGTAGGCCCCTTCACTTCTCAAAGTTGTTTGTGCATCCCTACAACCCTAATTCCAGCACAATCTACACAAAACTCAATCTCGTAATAGTTAGCCACTAATTACACAAGACATTGATGTAGTAATTAACAAACCTGGCTATCCCATACACGTGATGATCTTAACTATGTTCAACAAGGAATTAAGGAGGGTGAAAAATCTCATCACATTGGTGTGTTTAGGGAGGATTTTCTTCACATCAGACTCACGAACCTACAGATTATCATCTTCTTTCTTTTTCTATGAGTAGAGTGAAGAATTTTGGTTACCCTTATATAGGGAATTGGAGATTGGTTTTAAGGATTAATCATCTTTGAAATGTGAATTTAGATATGAATTAAATCTTCATTGGATTTTGCAACGTAGATTTAATTTTAGGCTCTAGCAGTTGGGGTTGTACTCGAGCGGATCACTATAATAATAAAAAATGCATAACATGTGGGTTCAACAGCAAGGATTATTTTATTATATATTTCCTCACAGATTTAATTACAAAAGGGTGTCAAAAAAATAATATTGAAAAAAATCACAAATTGAATAGGAAGAGGGTTCCTTTCATTTGTGAAAAAATCATATGTATTGTGTTTTATAAATAGTCCTTGAACACACAAGATATGTAGGTTTTACATGTAGTCCCCCCCCCCCCCCCCCCGGTTTGGTACATGGAAGGATACTTTGATTACTTATACATAATCTAATAGGTCAACTTGGATACCTCTCAAGGTGTGTGATGTCAAATGATTGAGCACATGGTTGAGCATGTTTTATGTGGAGTTGAATTTTGAATTACCATCAATTAATTCACAATTAAAGTGTGTATTATACATGTATCTCTTAGTCAAGCTTAACACTTCACACAACCAGAGACCCAATCATTCAAGTCTCCCTCTCAAACAATATTTCAGCCAACAAAGCACACTTATTGATTGAGAGAGAGAGAGAGAGAGAGAGAGAGAGAGAGAGAGAGAGAGAGAGAGAGAGAGACTCACTGAAAGTGGGAGAGGACGAGAAGAATAAGAGAGAAGAAAGAGGATTTGAAGTGACAGAAGAAGAAGAATTAAAGTCATATATTCACAAGCAGATCTGAAGTGGGAGAAGAAGAGGAATCAAAGTTGTCTCTCTCCCTCCCTCTCCCCCCCCCCCCCCCCCCCCCCCCTCTTTCTCTCCTTGTTCCATGGATCTAATTCAGTCATCATCCCTCTTCCTACAATCCCTCACTTTCTCCATTAAATTTTTTGTCTCTCTTGAATGCTTGCACACAAACGCATATATTTAAAAAATTACGCACACTTACTACACATAACACACACATATATACATAACACACACACACACACACACACACACACACACACACACACATTGATAAATGTATGTAACTATGTGTATTATCTACGTGCAAAGTACATATTTTTGTGTGTTATTTGTGTCATCTCATTGTAATATGTATACGTAGTGCACACACCTTGGTGTCTATGTGATGTTTTAGGGTATAGGCAGATGATAGGTATCCTACAAGAGATTGGTTTGTATGGTTTACTTGTTGCTGAAGAATGTGCAATACTGTAGCTAACATGGTTCCAATGGTTCCTGCGGAGGTGTTGTAAACTCTAGGTTCATGGGAGCATCCTCGTATAGAGGAGATCCGGGTGTTTGACGAGGTGATGTTGCCCGACTCATTGCATGCTATGAAGAAGTCTTGGCTTAAACAAGAATAGAGGGGACTATGCGTGCAAGAGCAGGAGCTGAGAGGACCTTGGGGATCTACCCATCAACTCCACCAATGTGGTGTGCACTGCTACAGGAGGCTAGAGAGAGAGAGAGAGAGAGAGAGAGAGAGAGAGAGAGAGAGAGAGAGAGAGAGAGAGAGAGAGAGAGACTCAGAGTGCTCGAACTAGACATGCCTCTTCTAGTCAGCATCCCCTGCTTATATTAACTACCCTTAGTATCTGCCAAGATGGGGTCTTTTGCAAGAACCCCACATGACTACAACTACCCATCACAATCTATATATATATATATATACATATACATATATATATATATATATATATATACATATATATATATACTATATACATACATATATATATATATATATATATATATATATATATATATATATATATATTCTTAGATCGATAGTGTAAAGAAATATTGACAAGCTATCAAATTTTTGGCAGCATAACGGTGTGAAAATACAAACAAAAAAAATCCCCATTCCATACTTGCTTCCGTGAAAGCTTGCCTAACTTTCGTTTAGCTTTGTATACATGAAACCATGATTATGTTTCCAAACATGATAAAAAAGAATGATTATATTGACAAGCAATCAGAACTTCGGCAACATAACAACGTGAAAATTCAAACAAAAAAAATTGACATTCCATACTTGCTTTCGTGCAGCAGCCCAATGCTCATGGGAAGAAGAAATTACATACGCAAAAAAACATGTGTTGGTATATCATTTCGGTAAATCCAAAGCTCTCAACTAACTTCTATCTAGCATAATAAATAAGAACATCATGACTGCATTGATAAGGACAGTCAACACCAACAACATATCTTCAATCATACAAAAAAGGTGACACCCAAACACCATAGTCACATGTCCTCCCATACAAATCATAGACTAGAAAACACCATAGATAATACCAATGTAGATGTCAATCAAGGGTAGTGTGATTAGGGCGAATATTGTTTCCAGTTAGTCTCCTCGTCGCTATATGCATCAACTGTTAGGAAATAAGATGTAGCTAAATAGATAATTGAGTAGATTACTTAATGGAGAGAGACAGATTTACATACACGAGATTATAGAGTAGAGAGAGAGAGAGAGAGTACACATGATATACGTGGTTCACCCAATGTGGGCTACGTCCACCGGAAAGCAGCCACTCAATGGCTTTAGTACTTCAAAACAAGAAGTAGTTTACAAAGGGATTTTACCCTTAATGGAGCTCATGCCTTGCTTCACTCTCACCACCTCACACTCACCTTGTTGCATCAACTTCACACTATGAAATGTGTGTAGAAATGGCCTCCTTTTATAGGCCAAAAGGGCTGTCCTCTCTCATGAGAGGTAGCCTTGTGTAGCCGCCCTTGTGTAGATAAGTCCAAATCAGACCCTTCAATCCGCCCATGTGTGGCCGCCCTTGAGAAGACAAGTCCGCTTTTGAATTCAGTCACCGGCCATTGAAATCCGACCACCAGCCCACTGGCCATTGACTACCGGCCACCGGCCAACCGACCGGTTGTTTTCTTACCACTTTCCGGCCGCCGTCCGGCCATAATATTCCGGCGAAAAGGAATATTCCGGTGAAGAAAAAAAACTCGGGGGCTTCCGCCCCCAAGGCCCCTAAAGTTGCCCTTGATTTTTGGCCATGAAAATTTTGGTTTCCGGCTAGTGATTTTCTTTCACGCACGATGGCTTCTCCTCATAATGGGGGCCTTACAAATGTGCGCTTTTACCACAGAAGATTACAACGTAAATCAGGCTCCATACTTAACAATCTCCCACTTGGAGACTGATCTCAAAACCAAACCTGTGAGGACTGCTTTCCATCCTGGCTTCTTATCCTTGAATGGCGATTGAGGATGAGCAAAAGCTCAACTTCTCCTTGTTGACCACCTTTGTAAACACGTCTCCAGGATTTTCACTTGTATGCACCTTTCCTAGCTTGAGCTGTCCCTCTTCCAAAAGAGTGCGTATGAAGTGATATCTCACCTCAATGTGCTTTGTCCTTGAATGAAAGGATGAGTTTTTCGCAAGATGGATAGCACTTTGGCTATCATTGTACAAGACATAATTGTCTTGTTTGAATCCAAGCTCTTCTAAGAATCTGTGAAGCCACAAAATTTCTTTGCTTGCCTCCGTCATTGCTACATACTCTGCTTCCGTGGTAGAAAGTGAGACCAATTTCTGCTGCTAGCCCAGCTTATTGCTGTGCCTCCAACCGTGAAGACATAGCCAGTAGTGCTCCTTCGAGTATCTTTGTCACCTGCCATATCTGCATCAGCTTCCTCCAAAATACAAAGCATTTGTTGTTGTCCCTTTTAGATACCTAAGTATCCACTTCACAGCTTGCCAGTGCTCTTTACCTGGGTTGTCCATGAACCTACTTACAACTCCCACTGCATGTGCAATGTCTGGTCTTGTCCAGACCATAGCATACATAAGAGAACCTACCGCTGCAGCATATGGAACTTTAGACATATAGGCTATCTCCTCTTGTGTCTTTGGACACATATCCTTCGTTAGCCAAAGGTGTAGAAACTGGTTTTGCATTTTGCCTTGCAAACCTTTCTACTACCTTCTTGATGTAATCCTCTTGAGATAGCTTTACTGTCTTCTTCGTCCTGTCCCTTGATATTTTCATACCAAGTATCCTCTTTGCAGCACATAAATATTTCATTGAAAAAGATTTAGACAGCTCCTCTTTTAGGTCTTTGATGTCCTGCATGTTAGCACTTGCAATCAACATGTCATCAACATACAACATTAGGATGATGAATTTCCCATCTCCCAAATTCTTCGTGTAGACGTAGTGATCCGAGTTGCATCTTGTGAATTCATGATCCAACATCCATCGATCAAACTTCAAGTACCATTTTCTTGATGCTTGTTTTAAACCATACAAGCTCTTCTTTAATCTGCAAACCATTTTCTCCTTACCTTTTACTTCATACCCCTTTGGTTGAAGCATGTAGATTTCCTCCTCTAAGTCACCGTGAGGGAATGCCATATTTACATCCATTTGCTCGAGATTTAGATCATGAGCAGCCACAAGGCTTAAGACAAGCCTGATTGAGTTCATTTTTTACAACAGGAGAAAATATTTCATTGAAGTGAATACCTTTCGTTTGAGAAAACCATTTTACCACAAGCCTAGACTTGTACCTTTTCTTCCCACCTTCTTCTTCCTTCACCTTGTACACCCATTTGTTTTGAAGTGCCCGCTTACCTTTAGGCAACTCAACCAACTCCCATGTTTGGTTGCAATGTAGTGAGTCCATCTCCACTTGCATGCTCTTCGTCCATTCTTCTTTCGATTCATGTTGCATAGCTTCTTCGTATGATTTCGGCTCTCTAGAATCTGAGATCAAGAGATGATTGAAGGAAGGAATAAACCTTTTTGGAGGTCTACTTGCTCTTGTAGATCTTCGACGAATAGGTTGAGGCTCCTCAATTGGTTGATGTTGTTGCACATTATCCCCGTTTGCAGTCCTTGAGTCCACTTCTAAGTACACTTCTTTAAGTCCACTCCTCACAGAACTCTAAGTCCACTTCTTTCAAACCTGGTAGAAGCTTCTTTGTTTGAAGGATTTGCATTCCTTTGGCACTCATATGCCCAAGCCGGTAGTGCCACATTGCACTGTCAACTTCTGTAGTTGCTGCACAAGCTGAAGGTTGCATGCTAATAGTACACAAGTAAAGTGTACCGACCTTTTCTCCTTTGGCAACCACCAAAGATCCCTTTGAGATCTTCCACCGTTTGTTTCCGAATGCAATGTTGTGACCTTCATCGTCCAATTGTCCTGTAGAGATAAAATTTTTGCGAAGAGAAGGAACATGCCTAACATCTTTAAGCTTCCATTCATTTTCGTTAGCAGTTTTGACAGAAACTATACCTTTGCCGACAATCTCACAAGCTTCATCATCTCCCAAGTATACATACCCAAAATTACCTTTGGTGTAGTCTAGGAAATGTTGCTTGTGTGGTGTCACATGGAATGAAGCCTCGGAATCTAATATCCACTCATTAGACACATTGTCTAATGAGAGAATTAGAGCATCTTGCTCTACTTTACCCGCCACATTGGCCTCCGATGTTGGCTTGTTGTCTTGAGACTCTATCTCCTTCTTCTTCTTGGACCAACAATCCTTCTTAACATGGCCCTTCTTGCCGTAGTTCCAACATTCAAGAACTGACTTTGTGCGTGACTTGCTCTGCCTTGAGCGATCACGACCCTTTTGGTTTTTGAACCTCTCCTTAGGCCTTCCTCTTGTTTCTACTGACAGTACAGCACTTGATGATTCTCCTGTGCTTCTTCTTCATATTTCCTCGCTTAGGAGAACACCCCAACATCATCAAACTTAAGAGTATTTGTGCCAGAAATAGAATTACTTACAGCCATCACAAGGCTGTCCCAACTATTTGGTAGAGATGATAGTATAAGGAGAGATTGCACTTCGTCATCGAAATTGATTTTCACCGATCGAAGTTGACTTATGTTTGTGTTAAAGTCATTTAGGTGTTCTGCAACTGAACCATTCTCTGCCATCTTTAGATTGAACAAGCGCTTCATAAGAAATACCTTATTGGATGCCGATGGTTTCTCGTAGAAGTCATAAAGTGACTTCATCAAGTCCTCCGTGGTCTTCATCTCCAAAACATTTAAGGCCACCGTTGACGCCAAGCTTAACCGGATTGTTCCCAGTGCCTTTCGATCAAGGACAATCCATGCTTCATCTGCCATTGTTGCAGGCTTCTTCGCAAGACCGTGTAGTGGCAAATAGAGGTCCTTCTGGTCCAGATAGTCTTCAATTTGCATCTTCCAATGTTGGTAGTTTTTTCCATTGAACTTTATGCTTTATGTAACATAGTCTAACAAGGCATAGTAGGAAGCATATCTTCTTATTGAAATAAGTCAAGCCTACGCTTGGCAGCACCTCTAAGAGTGTATCCTCCAATGTACTCTCCGTTAGCACGCTCCACCAATATTCCGGACTTGGCATCGAAAGAGTGGTTGTGTCCACGCTCTCTCCATCTTGTTGACGTAAATAGGACGTTGACCCTTATGATAAAACAATCCTAGCAATAGTGTTTCCACCTACAAATTACAATTAGAATGTGATCTAATTGAAGAAAACTACGAGCATGCTTTTTCAATCAAGAAATAATTCACTTACTCTCAATCTCAATGGTCTTTCGCACATAACCATCGGTGATCAAAATAAGTATGGTGTGCATCATTTTGAATCATCTCAACGACATGGCCAGAAACAATGCCAAAGTGATCAGTAGAGCTTAAGGTGATGTACCACCCATTGTCTGCCACATACTTAGAAGCTATTATGGCCACTTTCTTACTTAATTTTTGAGGGAATTGATTCCATGAGGGACCTGCTTATTACGCATTGTTAATTTGTTTAAGGTTTCAAAACTATCATAGACTGCCCATTGAGGTTCTGAAGAATGCATACCTCATTCTCCAAAAATTTCTCAACTTTAAAATTTTTTGGAAAATTACAAACAAAAGAGAGGCCACTTCATTGCTCTTTTCCCCATCAACATTGGATGAATGTAGAAAATCCAAGATCTTGCATACGATCAGACACATGTATTTCAAACATTCACAATGCACATCACACATAGTCAATCTTTTCTCACATGTATTTACCATTTCTCATCATTGCGAGAAATTTTGTAAACATCTAGCATGTTGCCAATAACGGTCACATCATAATCTATGGAAGGCACTACATAATCTGGAAATAATTTCATCAAGGCTTGTTGAGTAGACAGAAAGTGACCAATAGATATCTTTTCAAGCAAGTTTACCTGTTGAGCACCTTTTTTGTTCTTTTTGGGGGACTTCTTGGGGTTCTTGGATTTAACAAATTCCAATCGTTTCTTTATAGAGGAGATTGTACTAGTGTTTACTCTTTTTAAAGAGGTGTCTTTTTTGGAAGCCGAGCTAATTTCCTCAATACCCTCTTCATTTCTTTCAAAACCGTGCTCTAAAGCAAAGAACAACATGTTTCTCTCACAAACATAGTCTAAATAACATGAGCACTTTAACAATTTTGTACTTTTTATAAATGCCAAAAAATAACCTTTATATAAGTTCCCTTCATCACGTGGGTAGGTGCCTCAAGTGTAATCTAGCCACCAAGGGCAATAATCAATTTCCCAAGCAAGTAAACCATGATCTCTCATCCATAGTGGATACATACACTCCTTAGAAGAGAGGTCCCTCCAAGTTTCACCAACCACCGGCAACTTCTCCAACAAAGTTTGATCGTAAAGCTAAATTAGCCATCTACATAAAATGCATTTAACTTTCTTTGAGCTCCTTTATTGAGTGACTTATTTATTATACAATTTCTAAGTGCAAAATAGATATCAACCATAAAGATATCAATTGTATTACTTGAATAATACTCTCCTCAAATATTCCATGATCTTTGGAAACTTTTCATCCGACTCTTTCATGTTGAGCTTACTGCAAAGCTCCACAAAAGCTTTATCAATGTGCTCCCTCAACCGATGATGAAACCATGCTTCAAAGACCTCCGGCATTTCACCAATCATTTTCCCTTTGATCCTTAAGCATTGCTTCAAGATACTTCCCCAATACCATTCTGTACATTCTAAATTTCAATGCACTAATATAACGCTCAGAAGTAATAGTGTCTACATGGAAATGCATCAAAGAGTGAAATATTTCCTTTTTCCTATAGAGAAAATAATTAACAAACCACAAATGGATTGATTTGTTTGATGATTTCATGTGCATTTTTGAGCTAAGGATTATTACCTCTCTGGTGATATTTTAGAAATTGCCAAGAGTGAACCTTGTCTCTTGTAAGGCCCACTTGATCCTTCTCTCTTATCCAATTGAAGTTAAATAACAAAGAGAACAACCCTTGGCCATTGGCGGGGTTGGAAATGGCCAACATCTATGTTACATTTGCACCGAATAAAATAAAATGAATTTTGCAATCCAATAAATCCAATCCAAATGACATGTCAACTTACAATTCTGTAGAAATTCAAACATGAATAGTGAGAAGTGAAAGTGTTTACTTTGTAAGCTCTTTCTTTGAATGTTTTTTTATAATATTTCTCAAGCAACCATTTCCTTTCCAGGCATTAAAATCGATGGATCATTGATCTCTTGCATCTCTTTGATAAGAGAAAACAAAGTAAGATTTTACAAAATTATGCCTAGCTTTAGAAATTACATAAAAAGTATACTTCAAAGTAAATAATTATACCTTCCATAGGAGCATTGCCAATAGAAGAGCAGGAGTGTTGTACGAACTCCCTTTAGATGCCTTCTTCTTGCAAGAAAGTTCTACCTCTATCCATCGAATCCAATCTTGGGAAAAATATTTCGTTAAAGAATCTTTGCTGGCCACGGCTAGTTTTTGGAACAAGAAGATCTCCTGACCAAAATTTGTGCTCACAGTGGTTCTACCAATCCTAACCACAATTTCTTAAATAAAATGGTAAGAGAATGACATTGATAAATTAATAGCAATATCTTTAAAAACAACAAATGAGCCTACTCATTTTGAGAGCATAGAGCTAGCATAAGCTCCCCCTCTACACTTCTATCAACATAGACAAATTGACAGAACAATGTCTCCACCTTATCATTGAAAATTCTACAACAAAAGAAGGGCAAATTAGAAAGCATAGATTAATATAAGACAACCTTATATTAAACAAAAAAACAAATCACTTATGAATTTTTATCAAACGCATCCAATTTTTCAAGCAGTGATTGCCATCCCAAAAAATAAAAAATTTTCTCCTTAAGTCTTCCCACTCAAGAGGAAGGGAATTATCAAAAGCATTGCTAATTTCTTGCCAAATAGGCCCTCATTCCTTTTTGTCTAAGTCGGAAACATAATGTTGATCATGGCTAGGCTTCTTAAATGACACAAGAAATGGAGATCCAAGCACACTATATCCAGACATTTCAAACCTTTCCACTAAGCCCTCAGTGCCTCGACCCACCGCTCTAACGGATTCTTTTTCCATCAATCTACAGAGAGGAATGCAAGGAGGTTCCCCACCTCTCTTTACAATAAAACCCTCTACAATCTCCTCCAATATGTGACCATGAACATCCTTTCCAAACATTGTACGATGATCGACAGGTTTAGCAACAATTGTCATTGCTTTAGAACGCTTTGGGCCACCACTCCACCTTCTGGAGCATGAATATCTATGAGCTCCTCTTCTTCATGCACATTACCCAATATATCCTCCTTCTGACAGACATTGGAAGAAGCAATGGAAAATTGTTCATTGGCCCTATGTCCTATAGTGCGAGACCTTAATGTGTATCCTACTCCTAAAAGCCAAAAAACAATAAGACCACAACTAGTTTAGTATGTAGAGACAAAAAAAAAAAAACCACAAATAGCTTAATATAGTTGAACTTACTTTGCTTTGAGAGATAACTATCCTGCCACGTTTAGGTGGTGCACAAAACATAATCTATCAACTACAATCAATAAACAACAAAAGTATTCTTAGCAATGACAATACAAATAGAAACTTCAAAATTTTGGCAGCATAACGACGTAAATTTCAAATTTAAAAAAATTCCCATTCCAAACTTGCTTCCGTATAGCACCACAATGCTCACGGGAAGAAACAAATACAAACCCACTTCAACATGTGTCAATACAAATCCACTTTGACATTTGTTTAGCTCTACTCTACAACAAGTGTATTTGTGTTTTTGTGTGTGTAGTTGTTTTAATATTAAATAATATGACATAATTGAACTTTTACATTCAAAAGACAGTTGGCTTTGGAAAAACGAAAAGATTTGTACAAAAACAACTCAGTCTTAGAATTATCTTTGTACAATGTTTGTAAGAATGATGTCCCATTCCAATAAACAGATAGTAGATGAACTTCCCGAATAGTAAGTGAGTGTGTAATCCAGTGTAGGACAGCTTTGCCAAAGTAAAAAAAAAACTTCCAAGATAAGATAGACTCCTTGCCTGCATCCATCCAAATAAGACAACAATTCAAATAGCCTTGGATTTGTTCTATAAGTATCAATGGACCATACTAGTTGTTATCGATGTCCATCTTACAAACGTTTTTTAAACTTTACAAGCTAAGTCCATAGTATTTTTTGAAAAAATATATATTTTTTTTCCAAAAAGAAACCCAAAGTTTCAAAAAAAGTATCATTTTGATTAGAAGGCCATAACCCCTTCTAATCCAAGTGTCTGAAACACCCCCCTTCATCAGTTATGAAAGTACCTTTTAAAAGAAGTTTAAAAAGGAATTTCATTTACGGTTTTTCTAAATTATTAAGCTTTAAAACTTGTTTTAAGGTTAGATACCTATCTTTGTGAATGGACTGCAATCCATCACTCAATTTGTTATATAATTTACCATATAATTCTCTAAATAATCCAAGTAGCAAGGAGTAGTGCTAAAAGCCAGGCTTTACTTCTAACTAAGAAGTCTTTTAAGAGAAAAGATATACCATGTTTAAAGTGCCAATATCCAAAGCTATAATAGGAGAAACATCTGCTCAAGTCAATGAAAAAAGCTGTAATGTAAAACCTCATGTTACCAATGTAGAGACCAAGAACTGCCATGGTGTGCAACCGGGTACAACACCTTAATGGCCCATGTGTATTTGTTAAAAACCAAAACAGTGCACAGTAAGAAATGAGAAATATCACCATCCATATGTGTAACCACCCAATCACAATTAGTGTGCAGTAAACACCTCCAACCCATGTAAGTACCCATGGCTACCCAATAATCAAGGCCAGTCAAGGCAACTTATTGATGCTCCTCTAAAAACGTATGTAAAAAAGCGACTGTATCAAGTAAAAACCCGCAGCATTTTTGATACTCAGTGAGCCCCCAAGTTAGGGATGCTCAGTGAGCCCCCATGTTAGGCTCCATTATTGCCAGTTGAGTAATTTCCAAGCTCAGTAAAGCGGCAAAAAATACCCCCTTCAAAAGCCAATGTAAACGTAAAGCAGCCTTTCTTTTCAGCTCACTTTTCCACTCTTACCATTAATGAACAACCATGGTTTATAGAGCCATAACCGATGTAATGAAGCACCAGTTAGCCAGTAGTCTGCAAACAAATTAGTCCGCATGTATGTTTGTACCAATAACTAGGGTAAAAAACCATAACCAAACAAGTGTTCCAACCTCCAAAATTTACACTATGATATAGAAGCAAGTTCTTAAACCACAACAGTAGACAGCACGTTGTATCAAAGAAAACTCCCAATACAGCATCATCAACAGAAAAAACACAATACAGATTAGAACCCCAATATTGGGGTTAAATCATTTGTGGAAAATATACCCTTTTGCAACTTACTGTGATGTCAAAAAATCTCCCCTAAAGTACCATGCCTTCTAACGTAGAAAAATATATATTTCCATATAGTAGGTGTGAAAAAGAGATGCCTACCTGTGTTATTTGAGTTGAGAGCTCCATGTTTTGATGTAGTATAGAAACAGTCACGTTGTCACTTTTCCTTATGCAAAAAAAACCAGCACAAACAAAGCTAAGTGAGGGGCAGAGATGCCCCCTCACCTTTTAAATAGAGGAAGGAGGGCGGTTCCCATGTTGCACACAAATATCCATGAGTGGGGAGATCCACAACCGGGATGGTGAGTCCGCCTACAATGTGTAATGAAGAGGCACCCCAAATGTATTCACGGTTGGGTAATCCTGAGGTAGTAACACGATGTAGTACTCAAGTTATTTACAAGGGCTATGCCCCACGGTGGAGCTATAAGGTGGGAGATTCTAGTGGAATACCAAGCATGTAAGCGAACCTGAGATTTAAAAAGGGTGTGTGTGTGTGTGTGTGTGTGATACTCATCACGGCCAGCAAAAAACACCATCCCAACAGGTCCCTTTAGATGGGCTATGTCCATGTGTGGATATTCTTGAAGTGAGTCAATTTAAAAATAAGATAGGAGTTCTAAAGTACCACAGTGTGTGTGTGTGTGTGTGTGTGTGTGTGTGTGTGTGTGTTTGTGTATGCATGATTGTGTGTGTGATTGTGCCATATGTGCAAGTGTGTTGATGTGTGAGAATGCAAGTGTGTATATGGGTGTGTGTGTATGCGTGATTGTTATTGTGTGTGTGTATGCAAGTGTAATATGTGAGTGTGTATTCATGATTGTGTGTGTGTTTGTGCCATGTGTTACTGTGTGGTTGTGTGTGTGAATGCAAGTGTGTGGGTGACTGTGTGTGTATGCATGTATGTCCGCCCGCCAGAGGAGCTCCATTGGGGCTCCATTGGATCTCCCACATGCCTTGAAAGGCATGGGGGAGCTCCAATGGATCTCCTCCATGACTTCAAAGGAAGGGTAAGAAAGCAACACATGCTGCCTTCTCACCATGCCTTTCAAGGAATGAGGGAGCTCAAATGGATTCCCAATGGATCTCCTCCATGCCTTGAAAGGCATAGTGAGAGGGTAGCGTGTGCGCTGCCTTCTCACCATGCCTTTCAAGGCATATAAGAGCTCCATTAAGAGCTCGAATGGATCTCCTCCATGCCTTGAAAGGCATGGTGGAGCTCCAATGAATCCCTAATGGAGCTGCTCTGAATATCTGACATGCACGTGCAACAACACACAAACACACATACACACACACACACACACACACACACAAAAAATAGACATTCAAGGACACACACACACACACACACACACTTGCTTGAGTAGAAAACGTGCACAAACACACACCCACACATATGCACACAAGATGGATGCGTGAGTACCTTTTCTTCTTCTACTCCTTCTTCTTCTTCACAGCAGAACAACCTCCTTCACTTTCACTTCACTTCAATTCACTCCACTTTCATTTCAATTTAAATGTGACATATTTATAAAATATATACATTAAATCAACACATAAATAATTCTATACTAAGGTAATTGAAATTATAGATTAAATATATAGTAAAAATGCTACATTGTATATGTAACTTAAATAGTCATATATGTAACATAAACACACACACGCACATAGTCATATACACACGCACACAAGATGGATGCATTTATATAGCTTAACTTAGAAAAATGCTACGTTGTTTACACACACACATAGTCATATATATATATATATATATATATATATATATATATATATATATATATATATATATATATATATATATATATATAGAGAGAGAGAGAGAGAGAGAGAGAGAGAGAGAGAGAGAGAGAGATACACAGACACACACACACACACACACACAAGATGGATGCATATATATAACATAACTGTAAAAAATGCTACGCTATTTATACACACACACCGTCATATATATATATATATATATATATTGAAGTGGTCCGAGGCGGGCAACAAGAGAGGCGACCTCTAAACACCCCTCAAGGCTCCCGTGCTGCTCAATTGGGGCTGGGGCAACCACAAGCACAACACAACAACAAACCCACAGCTAAACCCAAACAAGATAGGGGCACCACCTAGTTATGGTATGCGAACTAGGACGCAAGAGAGATTATGGTACAACCAAGAAGATGCACCACACAACACACACAAGCAACCTCACACCAAGACACACACAAAATGGACCAGAGAGAGCTAGAGCAAAGGGAAGAGAGAGAGAAAAGGATCTTTTATTTGTGACTTGCAAATGGAGATGGTTCATTATGATGCTATCATAGAACTTGTACAAAACTCACTCAATGCTTAGTGATTGCTAAACATTGCCAAAACACACACACACTGTCTTAGGGTGTGGGAGACCTCTCACCACAATACCCTCTTACAATGGACAAAAAACTGGCAATGAAAAACACACCAAAACACTTTCTAAAATCAAGATCAATCGATAAAAACTCAAAATACACAAGTCACCTTGAATTCACCAAACCGTATTGCACAAATGGAAGGACGAAGATTTGAACGTCGAATCATGCTTTTGATGCACCAAACCTCAATTTATTGATGATGAAGGAGCATATACAATAGTGGTTTTGAGATTTGTGGAACTCACGCTCTCTCACTTGCAATGTGTAGCTTGAAGGCTTCTCTCACACCAAGAGTGAAGCTCACAAGTGGTTGCTACACCTAAGTCTCTCCTCGTGCATAGAGTGTTGGGGTGCTATGTGAGATATTGGAGGTTGTTTTACAAGAAGGAGAGGGGCCTATTTATAGGTTGGAGACCCCTCATTAAGATTATTGGAAATCCTAATTTACAAGCTAACAAATCAAGATTATGATTTTTTTGAATATCAAAACATTGCGGGCCTTCTTTGTCTGCTTGAGTCATGGGTGTGGGCTCAAAAGAGAGCATTATTGATGGTGAATAAGATGAAAGTAGAGTTTTAAGTAAAAGGAGAGAGAGAGAGAGAGAGAGAGAGAGAGAGAGAGAGAGTTACTTTGTACATGTCTTGAGGTGAGGTGTCTTTTATGGTTAGGTCAATGACTATTTTGTGTTAGTATGTTAGTAATCACTAGAAAGTTAATGATGAAGTAACTGGTTGAAGTAAGATAGTTGAATGAAGTGAGGAAATCCTTGTGATGGTGAAGCTTGAAGAAGTTTTGGACTTACTTGTGTAGGTTCTCAAAATGACTATCGATCTTCTTCTTCGTCTTCCCTTCTTTACGCCACCGCCGCCAAGGTTTATTATCGCGATGAAAATGGAAATTTGGTTGATGAGATCTCTTAATTTGCAGAGGTTAAGCATGGTACACATGCTGAATTATGTATATATATAAGGAGTAAGATGGAATTGTACTTTGGAGATAATAGAGAGAGGCATAGAGATGGTGTATGTACATGGAGAGCTCATATGAGAGCTATGGAAGTAAGAGGGGAGGTTAATGGTGAAGAAGGTGAGAGAAACCATTGAAGGTGCAGGTTTGAGTGAGGGATTGAGAGGAATGTGTGTGTGTGTGTGTGTGTGTGTAGAAGTGTGGAAAGAGGTGAGAGAAGACTATGGGCTACTTGTGAGAAAAGTGGGCAGATTGGGGTCCACTCAAAAAATCATAGCTCAACGGTGGTTACTCCAAAAATCATGAAACAATTTGAGGTGATTATTCAAAGCGTGGGCTATATTTTCTCTTTTGACCACTGCTCCAAATTCGGAGTGGAGATAGGTGCCAAAATTCTCACCAAAAAGCCTGTTTTTATGCCTGCAAAAGTCTTTTAGTGGCCCCCTCCTTTGTTGAATTTGTACAATTCATCCAAGAGTGAGCTCCTCCTTTGTCATATCATAATACAAAGCATCCAAGTTGCCCTTGACCCATGCATGGAGGAGGATTATTGGTGAATAAAGAAATATATACATGGTGGGACTAGTGTATGGACTATTCATGGACTTTAGCTCAATGAGCACATGGTGTTAGAATAATGAGTAAAAATAATAATAAAAATATGGAGGAATTATGGATATGGAAAGATATTGGAATCATATGATATGGTCCCTCTTTGTATTATTTTGGTGAAAGAGGAAAAGGTATGCAAGTAAATAATATAATAAACGTGACTAAGAGAGTAGAAATCAATTTTTGTCTTCACGGGGGTGAGGGTGAAAAAGTGGGGGTGATTTGTATAAAAGAAAAAATATAAGGTTAGAGTATGTACACATTGGCAAAATACTTATGGTGTAAGAGGATGAAAGAAGGTGTACATAGGTTTAATAAAACACACATCTAAGTATGAATATTTAAATAAAATACCAGAATAATTATAAAAATCCCTATATTTAGTCCATATATATAATGCAATATTTATACACAAATGGGCCATAAAAAAAAAAATAAAAAAAAAATAAAAAATATATATATATATATATATATATATATTTGGCTCAACTAGCCCAGTGACTAGCTAGCTGAGGGTTTTTAAGGAGATATGAAAAAAGTCCTGTAACTCACACACGCCTATGTACAGTGAAATGGTAAGGATAGCCATAGTGTTTGGGTGAATTTGGTAGGGTGAGGTAGCTTATTATGGCAATTACAGAGAGCCGAAAAACGGCTATCAATATATATATATATGTATATGTATATATATATATATATATATAATATATATATATATATATGTATATGTATATATATATATATATATATATATATATATATATATATATGTATATACACACACACACACACACAATCATATATATATATAACTTAACTAAACAAAATGCTACGTTTTTTACACACACACACACAAGATGGAGGCACTATTAGAGTGCACTAAATGTAGTCCTTGAACCACCATTTAGAATTTAAATGGCCCGCGAGATTTGATGACTAAATCCACTGGCAAGCACAAAATTATAGTTTGTACATATTTAAAAATTATAATTTACTAGTTTGAATGAACATACATTCACAACCGTCATATATTAGATGACGTAGTAGCAAGTTTAGATGCACTTCTTCAATTATGATTTTCATTATTCTTTGAGCCGTATGTGTTAATGTACAATATCGTATGCAACTATCTTATACACAAAATCCATGGGTCATTTCGTCTACCTACGAATCTTTCACTTTCATCAACCTTCACCACTTTCATTAACCTTCACTCCATCTTTCACTTTCATTAACCTTCACCACCTTAACTTATCCCACCACAGTTTTCTTGCATCTCTACCTTGTAATCTTTTGCTTGAGATAATAATTCCAACATGAACATGGCAATAACTTGGAAGGTTGGTGGTCAGATAGTCAACCACGACATTCAGTTGAGGAGAAAATCATTGTTGCTAAGTGCTTACTATTTGCACAGCTTGCTGCATCCATCTTGCCATTTTCAATCACTATCTGCTCTTATTGAAAGTGATTGTGGCCTAACAAAATTCTTATTGCAACCACAGTAAGATGTTGAAGGTCACCAGCATTTCTTAATAGATGGATCTTTGTCTAGCTTGTTTGAGTTTCTTCATTCAGACACATTTATACATGTATCTAACAGTGAGAAAGAAAATGATAAAGAGATATTTGAAGAGGTTTTAAGCATTGTGCATCTTGAAAGTAGTGGTGACAATACAGGACAGCTCAAAACTCAGTCAATTGTCACTTGGATTCAACAAAATCCAAGGGCAAAAAATTTAAAGAATCTATTAACATTATGTGGATCTCCTTTGCAAGTTGTTGAACTTCCACAACATTATGATGGAGGTTTGTGCTTTGAGTTGCCTGCAACTCAGGATAAAACAAAACGTATGTCAGGGATGGAACAACGCTTTGATGGTCACTTGTGGACTCGTCCATCTGTTACAACCATGGGGATAGCATACACAATTCGTCTAAGCTATTGTTTGGGATGCATGCAATGCAATTATTCAACATGTCATCATTATATTAGAGAACAAGAATTTAATAGTAGAGATTTTCATGGATATTTGGATAGAGAGGTCAAGAAGGACTACCTTGCAATGGAAGAGAAAAAAACAATAACTTGTTATTATTGTCAGAAGGTTGTTACTTGTGTTGCTGATTGTCCCTAAAAAATCTATTATGTTTTGCCTAGAGATGGTACAATGTCACGATTGGAAATACATGTTGGTAAACATTGTCATAATGGTAAGGCAGGAACCTCCACGGCTGCCATTTCAAGAGTGCAAAAACTAGTAGGTGCAGTACGAAAAATTGAAAAGGGTGGCCAAGAAAAATTCAAATGTTGGTGGTGCAACAACGTGTGCTTAACTCCTTCATTGGTGAATAAGCTAAAGTTACATTCGATGGACAATTCAATGATTTTTTAGAATAAATGATGCCACTTGTTCAAATCAAAGGGTATAAGAAACCAAGTTTTGTTCCTTGAATCTATTAATTTTTTAACTATTATTGATTTAACTTTCTTGGGATGCGTCATGTAGGTTTTCTCCAATTGTTTTAAAGGAGAGGAGGAGTTAAGATGTTGTTATTGGGGATGGATATGATAGTATTTTATTGCTTCAAAAAAGTGCATGTTTCCTTTTCTCCATGGGAGTAGATTTCCCGGATAGGGCGAAGAGGATGACAACTGCTTCCTATTTAAAATGTCCACTAAGGGACCAAGATTGATCTAGTAAATTGGATGAAAAGAACTGGAACTGGTGACTTAAGAAATGTGTGGGTGCATTTTTATTTTATCCATAGAATAGATGGTTGGGCAACAATGTGTGAGGGCCATACCCAAACTCGACCCTACTCACCTCCCTCAGTGCTCCAGACCGTTCCAGGGAATGACGTAGATCTATTTGCAAGTATCCCTCCCACTTGGGATCGACACTCAGACAAGAATCGGGTCTATCTCGGATGCCAACCCAACGGGGTACTTCCCTGATACCACTTGTGAGGGCCATACCCAGACTCGACCCTACTCACCTCCCTCAATCCTCCAGACCGTTCCAGGGAACGACGTAGATATATTTGCAAGTATCCCTCCCACTTGGGACCGACACTCGGACAGGACTCCGGTCTATTTTGAATGCCAACCCAAGGGGGTACTTCCCTTCATTCAATGATTCTATTCGCTTCTAATCAATCTGTCCTTTTTGACAGCTTTCCGCACCCAAAATCGTGGTCCTTAGTCTTGATTTTCTTGATCTTTTAATTTGAGGATCTGCTCTTGCTTTCTTGTTCTCCCTTGGTTCATTGCGATAACCCCTTTTTCCTGACAAGCAGGCATGGCAGTTATCACTTTCCCCTAAGAAGAGGGATCTTGCAATCCTACCTAGTCTCGCTCGTCCCTGATTACTCACTTTTATCCCACGTAGTCCTAGCGTTTAACATAAAAGTTTTAAATCAACATCCAGCCATCTGTCCCTCCGGATCCGCCCACCCACCGAACCATTTCATGAAAATCCATTCTCGAGGTAGTACTTAACTACTACAAAATCAAGAAGACAGTAGTCTATCAGACATCATCAAACAACAAGCAGCATGCAATCTGTTGCATACCCTCGTTCAGGGAAATGCATCTGGTTGCTCCCACCAGATCTTTATTTAGAAACTTTCAATTCATTTCCTTTCCTCTATCTGCTATAGTTAGCTTGTAACTAGTTTCCTAACTAATCATGCAACACATTTAGTTTCAACCAATTCATCTTACCTCCCCATTCAAGCCAAGATAATCGGTTACAAGCCATCAAAATGGCATCACCTTCACAATATTTTCCAGAATTAAGTGTTTGGAAAAGGCTCATCAAGTAATTTAATCATTCCTTCCTAAGAATTTTATTTCGAGAGGTATAGCACCATCTGGTGACAGATGCACAGGATAGCCCCTACATTCCTATCCTTTCCAGTTCCTTTTTAAGTAGCCAAGTCAAACAAATTACCTTAGTTAAATTCACATCATCCTCCCTAAGTATAACCTTCTCATCCAACTATTGGCATCAGGCCATACCCGGATTATGGCCGATTTGCAATAAGATACCACGGGTACTTCACCCGACTGGGCAAAAATAAAACAAACCCATTCATCCTTTATCCCTCGGACATGAATGACCTAGGTATAACAACTTGCCGGTTACGCTGCCCTAGTCGAGAAGGGCCAATCTCGGACAAGTTCCCCAAGAGAATCCTCTCAATGGGCCGGCCTTTCAATCAAATTGCCCCCAAGAAGATCCATCTTGGTTCCTGGTCATTTCCAGATAATCTTCAAACTTCCTAGTTAAATCTATGTTTTGCAATGGGCTATCCCTATCACCTCTCAAGATTCCTTTTTAACTCCTAGTTGGTAATTTTCAGGTTCATTCATTTATCAACTTTAATTTCTACTTTCATTAATTATCTACCAGCTATGTTTATTTAGAAAATACAAGCGAGTTTTTGCCATAGGCATTTGATGGTTAATGTCTCTTCGGAAATGCCAACTTTTTTAAGTTTAATCCCCGTTTTGTCGATTCCCAGGTTTTTGCAATCCTTTGCCGTCCATGGGGCATCTCCATGGAAGCTTGTAGAGTTTTCGGTTCAAACAACACGGAGATCAATTTCGCGAAGTTATCCCCTATCTCCCCCATCCCGTATTTGCAAACAAACTTGAAATTGAAAACTTTAGAAATACTCTTCAATACCAAAAATTGAACTACTTCTATTGAGCTTAAACAACTACTCTTTTCTTATGGTGCCTAGCTTTCCATTTTAAGAAGTTAGAAGGTCATCCTATAATTTATGAGTTTTCGAGCTTTCCATTAAAGCTTAAACCTAAAATACAAGGTAGTCACTAAAGCTTACATCTAAGTGAAAAGTTACCATTAATGCTTAGCTTAAGAGTGCAAATCTACCTTTGAAACTTAACTTAATGATGTATAGATACTCTTAGCACTTAACCTATTTACGATGTTGTCATTAAAGCTTAAACTTAAAAATGAAACGTAGTCACTAAAGCTTACACCTAAGTGCAAAGTTACCATTAAAGCTTAGCTTACGAGAGCAAATCTACCTTTGAAGCTTAACTTTATGATGCGTAGATACTCTTATCACTTAACCCTAATTGCAAGGTTTTCATTAAAGCTTAAAACCTAAAAATGCAAGGTAATCACTAAAGCTTACATCTACGTGCAAAATTACCATTAAAGCTTAGCTTAAGAGTGCAAATCTACCTTTGAAGCTTAACTTTATGATGCGTGGATACTCGTATCACTTATCCTTAATTGCAAGGTTTCCATTAAAGCTTAAAACCTAAAAATGCAAGGTAATCACTAAAGTTTACATCTAAGTGCAAAGTTACCATTAAAGCTTAGCTTACGAGTGAAAATCTACCTTTGAAGCTTAAATTTATGATACGTGGATAATCTTATCACTTATCCCTAATTGCAAGGTTTCCATTAAAGCTTAAAACCTAAAAATGCAAGGTAATCACTAAAGCTTACATCTAAGTGCAAGGTTACCATTAAAGCTTAGCTTACGAGTGCAAATCTACCTTTGAAGCTTAACTTTATGATGTGTAGATACTCTTATCACTTAACCGTAATTGCAAGGTTTCCATTAAAGCTAAAAACCTAAAAATACAAGGTAATCACTAAAGCTTACATCTAAGTGTAAAGTTACCATTAAAGCTTAGCTTACGAGTGCAAATATACCTTTGAAGCTTAACTTTATGATGCTTAGATACTCTTATCACTTAACCCTAATTGCAAGGTTTTCACTAAAGCTTAAACCCTAAAAATGCAAGGTAATCACTAAAGCTTACATCTAAGTACAAAGTTACTATTGAAGCTTAGCTTACGAGTGCAAATCTACCTTTGGAGCTTAATTTTATGATGCGTAGATACTCTTATCACTTAACCCTAATTGCAAGGT